>NC_044973.1:1547156-1628385 GCF_004355905.1 Pyricularia grisea | reverse complement strand
GGGGGGGGAATTCAGAGACATCAAAAGGGTCTATTGAACGCATATAATTTTTCAACTACATCTTGTTATATGCGTGAAGAAGACGGTTGGAGCTCCACATGGTGCCGCTTTGTTCTGATCGTCCTGAACAAGTGGGGAGTCGACAGCTATTTACCTAGTTAGTAGATTTATGAATAATTCTACGTTTGGATCTGATCTGATCAAAAAACTCACCGTCAAAGACATGCAAGGGCGTACACAGATTTCTTGCTTGATCATACGTGAACTCCCGCTTTCGTTTCTTTTTTTTTTCTTTTTTTTTTCTTCTCATCTCTAGAATTACACTGACCGGTCTCCCGTTTTGCAACAACATCAAGCAGCCCCAAAGCCACAGCTGTTGCCTGTACTCTAATCCCAGGGCAATCCCAGCAGGAGCAATTAATTGACCGCCTACCTAGCTTGCTAGGTCTGGGATTGGAGATCGACCCTGGTTTGGCAAGGGTATGTAGAGTACAAGAAACTGCGAAGTAGTACTAGTTCACTGGCAAATGGCAGCTAAGGAACAAACAAGAGAAAAAGTCCCCAATTATTACTTCTGCTGTTTGTTGCTGTGACTGTTCCGGTATCCGACCGGGTATTTTTGGGACTTGCCTGTGTTGCAGTATATGTGGGGTCATTGGTGGTTGGTTGGCTTGGGGTTTGGGAAAGTAGATGTATCTAACTTGCGTATTATTACATGGTATGCTTGGTATTATCGGTATAACCTCGGAAAATGTGGGCCGCTCCGGAAATACATACGAAGTACGAACAACCTCTTGTGACTGGGGTCCTTGGACCCTATCAAAAAGGGTATTGACCTTAACACACCTAGCTTTTCACCCTGAACAAAATCAAGCCACAGGACAAAAGGTGGAGCGTTGAGTTGATCAACTCAGCCTCATGCTGGTCATACACAAACCCCCAAAAAGCAGAAGCAAATCAATACAACCGCATACGCAGGAAGAATATCAGTTATCAACATGGCTGCAATGTGGGCTTTCTGATATGCACAGATGTGTCGGGACAGGTAGGTACACAAAATGATGGCTAATGTGTATGCCTCCTACTTCCCCCAAGTATTGGAGGGGAAGGAAAATGTGGTGTGTGGGACCCCCCCTGGGCGACATCACAACCACGTCAAAGTCGTACCATTTCTACATGCTTGGAATATCCACTCCAGCAAATGGGAACCTGCAGAACAAATGGAAGAAAAGAATCACCCACAGTTCGCACACAGGAACGGTGGAAAGACCAAAAACAGATAAATAAAAAAAGAGCCCGACACTCAATCCCTGCGATGCACACGTCCCTGGCTTTATCCCGTCCTGATCGGAGACGCCAAAGAGGAAAAGCTCGAGCTAGATCCATGGACAGGGCTGCGAACACAAGAGAAAAACTAGCGGTTCTAGGCTGTATAACCCTTACACTGAGCAAAAAAAAAAATGCCGAAAGATAAATATGTCCCACTGCTTGAACTTGAGTGTGATGAGCACAGACAAGAGGGCCGTGAGAGGAGGACACAGCCATGGCGACTGGGGGCTTGCTCATTTCGAATGCCTAGAAGGGTAGACCAGGGCCTATCAAGTGCCGCAAGCCACATCTCGGATGCGACGGGACAAGACGCGTCCTTTTTTTTTCTCCTTCATCTTGCCTCACAGCACATCAGCTTCGCCGCTTGCTTGGGTCTAGATCAGTAGCTTTCTTGCCTGTATGGATGAATATTGGATCTGTGCAATGGGCTTATTCTGCCAACAGAACGATTTTGAAAAAAGAAAAAGTCAAAAATTTAAAAAAAGAGCGCGAGGGCCTGTTTTGATGGCTCACCCAGATCATTGACGTAAATAACGAAACGGCCCCTGAAACCCTTGCAGTGACGATAAAAAAGGCTTTCAACACCGTGATCGCCCCCTGGTTTCTTTCTTGCAACCACTTGAGAAATGGATTCAAGAGTCAGTCAGCCTATAGTATGATGGAAACCTCAACGTCCTCAACAAATCCATGGCGTAACGTGAGAGACAACGCTAGGACATCATTATCTAGACTGGGCACTACAAAAGGACTCCTAGGGCTAGGAATTTGTATGTATGACTGATTACTTTTTTTTCTTTACGTAAAAGGAAGGCTTTCTAAACCAAGACACTATCAGTTCATTCCCATTGTATTTACTAATTACTTAGGGGCGTGGCTCATCCGATCCCACATTCAGACGCGTCAGGAGATTTATTTTTTTCAAACCAGGCACGCCAACCTGGCTTTCATATGCTCGGGGCATTTTGTATGTTTCAGTTTCCATTCTCTGGAGCGGAAATGACATTTTAGGAAAAAAAGGGGGGAAGGATGAAAGGAGGGTGGCACAAAACTCGACTTTGATTTTCCTCGGTTCCAAATGCCCGGGTACTTGTGCTACCCGGGCAATTTTTCTTCGGCCCCCCCATCCTCAGCATCTTATGATTCCCACCTTTTTCCAGCATTTTTACAGGCTTTTGGAGAGCCCACAGAGCCACCGATCTCCCACTTTATCTTGGGAGAAGAGGGGAAAGGGCAGGGTTTATGCAATGATATTTTTTTGGTCAGGTGCGGGTAATCAAATGGCGGGGGTTTTCAAAGGTCCACAAAGCAAGAGAAAAAAAAGGTGACCTCCAATCTCAGCGTGGCAATCTAGCAACAGTTGGCCTTAATGGAGGGGAATCGATTGACGGTGTGTTGCTGTTGAAATGCTGACATGGGAGGTTAAGAACATTGCATGGGAAGCTAACGACATCCAAGCAGACTGGGAAAGATGAACCTGAATTTGAGTTGAGTTCGTGACCTGACCTTCCGGGAACAACTTTAAGATACTGTACTTGAAATACTAACTTCAAGCGCTGTGGTCTCTTTTATGCCAGGCTCCAGTACTAATAAAGTTCAGCCGACGTTACCTAGAACATCGTCTGGACGGACATGCTTTGTGTAACTAAAATATCTATGGTTCATACTCAGAACTAGACTAGACTAGTCCATCCTTTTTAGCGCATTTTTATGACGAGCTCCTGGCTAGCTGGTATTACAATGCTGCCTTCCCCCCTACTCCTGCTTTCCAATCAACTAATTCTAATTAATGCAGACACTCGATGGCTTATACCTTGTATTGCTGCTGATTCCTGGCCCAACGGCATACTGGTACTCGAGAGAAAATGACCATATCACCTTCATGATCTTCATCGGAATAAACGAACCTAACACCAAACCTCTGATGCTGCCGAGCCCCAAAGAGATGCCGATAGGCTGATACATGTATTTGTTACACGACACAAAAGCTCATCCGGGAATCATAAAGAAGGTCACAGGAACAAGATTTACCGGGTCAACACTCTGAACAAGTTGGGACAAGAGCTTTTGCTGAGCCCAGACTCTGATTTCTAACGGAAATGGATTGCTTGGTCTTTTGAAAGATTGCACTGTAAGTACTGTACTGTAAAGTCAGAACTCAGAACAAAGCTTGATTTCTTACCTAGTTAGATGCGTGATCAACCCTGACTGCTGGTGATTTCTTGGTAGCGAAGAGGCTTGGCTGAGAATTATGAGGCCTAGGCAACCAAAGAGTCGGCATACCTGACTTTTCTATGGTAGCGATGACAAGATCAAGTGGGGGCTAGAATGAGCGGTTCTTTGCCCCCGAAATGGTTCCTATTCTGGGACAGAATGAATGAGATGATGGATCAAAAGGGCGTCTGAAGACAGCAGTCGCGCGGATCGGATGACAGCGCTTGAGGCGCTTGGGAGCTTAACGCTCGCAAGGCGTCCCCATTTCTGGACGCTTGCAGCGGCCTGGGACCAGGTCCGGTAAATCCTTGGTCCATATCAGGTTCCATTCTCAATTTGGTTCCTGTTGCGGGGTCCAAATGTTGATGGCAAGGACTGGGAAAGGGTGTGGCGGTTGTCATTGTGATGTTAGTTGGTGTGCACAGAAGTACCAGAAGTATGCTTGGTATGGTACACATGACCTCAGGTGGGGGACAGAGAAGCATTGCTGCGACGGCACAGCCAACACTTCGGTCCTTCTTTTCTCGACGTTTTCGTCAGCAGGGACCCCAAATAGCAGCCCCTTAGGCCATGAAAATGGTAGGGCAACTCGGCTCATGCAATGCAATGCAATGCGCTGCAACCAAGCAGGGACCCCTGGTTGCAACAATCGGTATAGTGGATCTGATTGGCCTGGTATATTTGAGATGGGTACATGCTTAGTATCATCACACTGAACAAAGTGTTAATCTCGACTCTTGCATTACTTCTCCGCCAGGTCCGTAGAGTGTGCACTTAACTTGAGAATATGAAGACGGGACACTTGCAGTATCAGGCATCTTTACAGGCGCCACGAAAGATGAGACGCAATACCCCAGCTGCTCGTTACTAGACTGAAGCCCAGACCAGCCTCTTGTTCTTTCACCCTAATACATCCATGATCGGCTTCCTAGAACGGAACGGCGGATAAGCATTACCACAATCGGATTACTGAACCGAACTGTCGGGACGGCTCGCTGCTTGCATCAGAACCAGGCCCTTCTAGATTAGGTGCCACGGCCTAGACGGGTCAGGAAAACCTTGAAGGTGACATGGGATGACTGGAGCTCTTTCGACATCAAGGGGCGGGGCCCGGGATTGCAAGGCCGTCGATTTCTGCGATACGACATTTGAAATTCTCGCTTAGGGGGGGTGAGCGGGAAATTGACGCGTGGAACTTCTGTCATCCGCTCCTAGAAAACGGGAAAACCGAGATTTTCAATCTAGGTCTTTGGGGGGCTGGGGATGGGGGACGATTGGACTCAAGAGCAGGGCAAGGTGCTTACAGCAAGTACCACATACAACACATCAGGGCCCCCTGAATGAATGCGGACATGGGTTGCTATCGCATCACCAGGTTACTAGTAGGAACAAATGTGTCGAGAACTGACCTTAGACGCAGATTGTGGTGCACGTGTAGAGGGTAGCAGATGCTAGGCGAAGATGCAGTGGAACACCGGCCCCCAGTACCATGTCTGCTGTGCCGGGGAACGCGGGACATGATGTGTCTGTCTGTCAGAAAAGATACCTACCTGGTCTGAATTTAGCAGTGGATGTAACACTTCACTGGTCCTGACGAATGATTTCTCAGCTGTGTTGGATTATAGCTGGGGCTAGCTAACGACAAGACAATGGCATACGTACTTGTGTCCAGAGATAATGTCCTCCTGATAAGTGAAGACCTGAAGGTATGTATGCCTAAAGATTCGGTTGTGCTGACCTCTCTGAATCTCCTGGGCAAACAATGTATGTACAGTGAACCAACAAGCCAAGCCTGATAAATGTGACCCAATATGGGGACCCTCAAACCCTTCGGTCAGGGTCGTATCTGTCGCTCTTTATGGGATCCAGTTCGTAGCGGTTCACGCAGCTGTGGTACCTAGCAAGCCCAAGGTACCTTAGGTAGGTAAAGTAGATAAGGTAAGGTACCTAGGTACTGATGTACCTTTGTACCTATGTACCTATGTATTGGCTGCTCGATAATTCGTGTAGAGTGATAAAAGCAATTGAAAGAGGTAATGCACCAACCATAAGGTACCTACCTACCTAGGTAAGGTAGGTACCAGACACTTAGAGCGAAGCCCGGAGCCATGCCCGAATACAACGTCGATGGATGACGGAAGGTAGCACTGGTAGACCCACTGTCCCCATGAATGGGTAGGGGCTCTACCAAGAGTGGGTGATACCTACTCTCGGTGCTTCAGGAAACGAATCATCTGTCGGAATAACCGGGCGGTCAAGGGCAGACCGAGCCAGCCTAGCCTCAGGACCAGCCCACAGATAAGGTACCTAGGTAGTTTCTGTGCCACTAGAGTCCAGTCCAGTACATTCTGAGCCATGCCTGCATATTACTGGATATAGAAAACACCCATAGTGGTAAAGGTTTAGTATAAGCCAAGTCAGCAAAAACAAGAATATTATACCCGGCTGTTTTGGTGCTCAAAAAGGTCGTTGATTGTGGGTGTTATAAGAACCCCAACATGCTCATATGCCATTGTGGTGAAAAGCTGGTAGAAAGGACTACTGGCATGAGACGACGAAAGCCTCAAATTCCATACCTAGCACAAATATAGCAGGTCGCAGTCTCTATCCCAACCAGGATGGCAGGTACTTACCGGTAGGTGGTATCTAGGTAGCGTGGTAGGTACCTAAGTAGGTACTTTGTGGAAAACCACAAGAGGTAGACAGCACAGGAAATACCTCGGATAAAACTGTTGAGATGCCTGCTCTAGCTCTTGATGCGAAAAGGCAGGGTTTATACGAACCTGGAAAGAACGATGGTCAAGGTGCTTTCCATTCGAATTATACAGATTTGGATTGGTCGTTGAAAGTGGATAATCTCGAAACATTTACCCCACCAAGCCCTGTCCCACACCCACCCAGCCTGGACGCTAAACAGTGAACCTCGGCAGTTGCAGAGGGCATTCTGTGGATGAGGAAGAGAATGTCTATTACGGGGTGTGATACCTAAGGTACCTATGAAAGAACGAGGCCGCAGGTCACCTGATGTATCCTCAGTCTTGGCAGGCGAAATGATGCTACAACGAGTTAGGGGCACCCGAACGCGAGGCATACCTAGGTAAATAGGTACCTCCTTATTCTACATATGGGTCAGCACCGTACCTAAATTCACTGAACCTCAGCATGCGGAGCGGGTTTCCTCAGCTTGGCAGGTAAAATACCACGACCTGTTACGGTCATGGCAAAAAGGCTCAAGTCTGTTCTACATACAGCTCAGCAGGTATAAATAAACGGTGAGTCCTTTATTATCCACCTTAGGTTTTTATCATCAAGTACCGCCAACTGCTAGCCTATCAATTGCCTGTCTGTTGCGGGTCGATCTTTGCTTTTCAACCCGCACGAACGCCCGTCCCCGAGTCGTCAACTATACCCGTGGTGTTCGGCGTCGATCCAATCAAACATCAATTTCGCTCGTCGCAATCAACGCACGCCCAGTCGCTTACGGATACATAGAGTAGCCAGCCCTCGATGTGGGAGCCAATCTAAGTCGTCCGTGTCGATACGTCATGATCCCTGTCGCAAATCAGCCCCAAGTGCTTCCCGTCCGCTCACCACACGACCAACCCGCCTGCCTGACTTGCTGAAGGGGCATCCATAGACAGGGACCAGTAGATCACCCTGACTAGGTAGGTACCCTGCCTTTTAACTATCAATCGCCTACAGTAGGTACTTACCTACATGCCTATCTACAGCACGCAGCAATCTGCATACCTACCCCAAAAAGAAAAGCAAATCGAATAGATTCTCCAGACAGTTGAACCCCAATTATACCTATACCACAGTTGCGGGTGTGTCTTCCTGAAGCCGCTTGTTACATTCGCTGCTTTCAGTCCTGTCGCCTCTTACACCAGGATTACCCGGAACAATATCTCCGGGACCGGTTGAAATCTCTAGTATCTTTAGGGGCCCTGCGATGTTCGTCAGCTGCAGTCTATTCTGGTACTTCAATAACTGCAGACTGCTCAAGACTTGCTAGATCATCAAGACCTCGGTTCCACTCCCATGGCTTCACCCCAGCCATTCACACACAGCTTCTAGCAGGGGTGGCATTCCTTGGAAAAGGACAGTTGCACCACGATATTGTACGCAGCACAATACCAGCCAGTACCGTTACAATGAAGACCTCGGGGTTGCCGTCTTACACGGCGGCCACGACAAAGCTTGACCCTTGGGGCATCGTCGCCCCGTATGTACCAGCTTCCAGCTACACGACCCTGTGTCTCACTTCGCGTACCCTGCATGCCCACTGTGCACCTCGTCTATGGAACGATCCCCTGCGCATGGTGCAGCTGCTACGGCTTGATCGCAACGAAGGTGAGGGCTTTTTGATTGTCGATTTCTACCTCCTGTTCACTCACAATGACATATGCCCCCACGAGAACCTTGCATGGGCCTGACCGCCTCCGTTGTACTAACATGGACGAGGCTATTCAGAGCCTAGCCCCTTCAGCTGCATTCCATACCCATGCATGCTATCCTGCTAACAAGCTACTCCATGCTCGGGATAGAACTTAGCTGGTATCTTCGTCGTTTTATTGAAGGGTCGGTCAAGGTTGCTAGAGAGTCGACCCGTGCTCTAGTATTGGTCCTTGACTTCAGGGACTTTGCCACATTTGGGGCAGACTTCCTATCCTCGGTTGTCGAGGAGGCCCTTGAGGACACTATTCGTCGCCTCCCAACAATGTTCCCCCGACTTCGGTGTCTCCTACTGGATGGTCATCCCGCCTTTGACCCTGGCTCACTTACCAGGGCCGCAGCCGTAGCCAAGACCGCCAGGCAGCAGAATTCAGACTTGCCACCCTACAAGCCACTTCTTCTCAGCATCGCGGGATCAAACACTGAGTTGCCAGCTTCCTACTTTGTATCCGAGTACACGCGAGATTTGGTCTACCTTGATATTTCACAAGTGCCTGGCTCGTTGCGGATTCCAGCCACCACCGGAGCTTTTGGGTCTCGTACTCTGCCATGCTTGCGTGTACTCAAGGCTCGCGGCAGAGAGCTGGGTGATGCCGGAGTAAAGGCCCTATGCAACGCGTTCGGTCGTCAGTTGTGGAGCCTCGATGTCTCTTGCAACAATATCACCGATGTGGGCCTTGGCGCCATAATCACCTGTTGTGTTCCCAATCTCTCGTTCTGGTCCGAGACACACTATGATGCCGAGGGAAAGGTTACCATTCTGCAATCTTCGGAGACCCATGAAGCTAGGCCCTGTATGACAATCAAGGAATCTGATTTGAGCGCCTCATTTTGCCACCCAGAGAGGCATTTTGCCGACTCTCCAGCATACGAACAGTCTGGAAGTTTCGTCCAAAGACCAAATGGACTGGAAACTCTGCTGCGTGATGGGCCAGATGACTTGATCCGCTTAGTTGCAGGAGGGGCCGGTGAAGATGTCGCTCCTGACATGGTGGAGGAAGTCATGGCGTCGAGGCAATGCCGTGGGTTCGGCGGCCTTACCCATCTCGCCATTAGAGAGAACCAAATTACTCAGGTCGGTGTAGAAAGCATGATACAAACATGCAGAGGGAATCTTGGGTACTTTGAGTGCGATATGACATTGATGAGAACCCGTTCAACCTTGTTCTCGCCGTATTACCATCGTCAGTCGCACATCTATGGCCTCTTGGGCTCCTCATGGCTTTACCGACCTGTAATATCTTCCAGCCTGCGAAGCCTGTACTTGCACCATTCATTTGCCACACAGGTGCCAACAATTGCTATGATGGGTAGCAAGGTCTCATCGCTGGCAGATGCCTGGCTGGCCGAGACGATGCTTCTACCGCGTGCAGAGCTCGCATGGCCTGGCGATGGCTTCGTACCTGATATGAACCCGAGATTAACATCTCTTACATTGACTAACCTACCCAGACGCTCGGCTGGACCCCTGATTGAGAAGCTGAAGCACTTTCTCAGACTTCTTTACGAGCAGGAGCAAGCTATTGAAAGCACACGACGAGCACTCGCGATGGAACGTGCATCACCGAGGACTTCAGTCATGCTAAAAGGCATGAGGCATCTGAGACTGGAGTTTGATCAGTATTCTGATCAAGATCCACTTGGTGAAAGTACTGATGACGAGAAAAGCATGACGGTTGACATGGACCAACCACCCCCGGAATTCTCATTTTTCCATACTTGGGGCCCAGAAACCACTACATCGCGTATGGGAACACCTCAACGTCCTTCACCATCCCCGTCACGGCCTGGGGAAGATCGAACAACGGTCGATTATCCTGCTCCTACTGCTGCCGGAAGAACCTCCCCTGTCGACCCCAATATAGTAAGCCCAGAAAGGATACACCACGAGATATCAAACCTGTCACTCGATCAAAACGATGCCTTCGCCGTGAGTCGCCTGGTACCTTCCTTGACGCACGAAGTCTCCGTATGGGTCGGTCCGAAATGCTTCTTCCAGGAGACTGGTAACAACCATGAGCACGCCTACCAACCTGCTATCACAGAGTACGTACGGAACGTAAAAAATAGGCCCTCGTTGCGCACCGGCGTCGGACCCGCAACGCCACCGCAGGTCCGAGCCGGCGTCCCCCACGGCGTCTTTCTGTTCCAGGCGGCGTGGGAGGCGATCCTGCTTGCGGGGCTTGATTCCCCGACCGTAGCCATACATGACAACGATCGCAATGGAATGCAGAACCCGGCACTGGTGCTGCCAAGACTGAGGTTTCCCACAAGCCGTGACGTCGGCGACATGATGGAAATTGTTTCTGAGCTCAAGAGATTTCGCGTCACAGAGAGAGCTGAGGGGAGGCACTGGACTGGCGCGCTCGAGGTTGTAAATATGCGCGGGAACGACGCAAATAGGGACGCGAGGCTCTGGCGCTGACGGAATTTCCTTGTCACTGACCTTTATGCGATATATACGACTTATGCTTCTTTTTGTAACATGTTGGATACGAACAAATGCACACATAGACGAGCGAGCGTTAGTTAATTCAGCTGGTGTGAGTACGAACATACACGTCGGATGCTCGGTGGATGAGACCAAGTGGGCTTCTTGAGTATCGAAATAGCAATTCAGTTTCGGTGACGATAAGGCTCAAACTCGGAGTTTCTTCTGAAATGTATGTTTACACTAGCTCAAGAAGTACTTCTGGCAGGGAAAACAGTGTGGGCTACAGAACAAGTGTTCGACCTGAGGCTAACAGAGCTCCAAGTCCCCTTGACCTCTGAAGTTGACTTGAACCGGTTTCTTGTTCTTCTTTTACTTAATGCTCACACTCAGTGCTCGCAAAGGTTGGGTGCCTCAGTCCCGTCATTGGCCACCATTATATTGAATCAAATGGCGGCTTGCTACAAAACCAGCAACAAAATAAGATGCAATGACAGTCGGTAGGTAGGCCTACTGTGTCTTTACATGGGAGGAATACTTCTGAAGTAATCTTTGCAACATGATAATCCCATGTCAAACTTTGCAATTTGTTTCCAGTCACTCAGTGTCAATCTGCACGGCGGAAGTCGTTTGTGCCAATGGTTTTTCTTCTTTCTCATCTAGGATATGCAACATGGAATGGGAACTCGAGTAACAAGACACGACCTAGGACTACAGGGGACAGAGAGGGCAAATGGAATTGAAGAAAGAAAAAAGAGCAGGAGAGGAAAAATTAAAAAGAGGAAGAAAAAAAAAGAAACAAAGAACTGTATCAACTTTCTTCACAACAAAAAAAAGACCGCTTTCCCTCCCGAGCTCTTCCCAAAAATTCTTTCACACAGCGCTGTACCCTCCTCTGCTCCCACCGCCCTGTAAAGTCTGCACCACCCTGCGGATCCAATCCTGCATGAGGTAGGGGACGTCGCGGATCGTGTCGCCGTGCGGGAGTAGGTCCCAGCCCCGCGCGCCGTACCTGTTGTAGTTGAGCCACGAGCCAAAGATGAGGTATGCCGCGACGCCGAGGAAGACGCTGGTGGGTTGAATATTAGCCATGGGACTTGCCCCTCCAAAAGGGTAGTGAACTAGGGGAGAGGGGGAACTCACAGAATAATCATCCAGGTAAAGAAACCCCAGTGCTTGCTTTCGTCCTGTCCTCCTTTATCCTTGTCACCATCACCGCTACCGCCCCTGCCGCCGCTGCCGCCTTTGTCACCGCCACCACTCCCACCCTCGCTCCTCTTTTCGCAAGCATGCTTCGTCTTCCACGTGAGCTTCAAAACGTCCATGTTCTTCGGATCCTCTTCAGACGGGCCATAGCTATCCCAGATAAGCGCCGCGCCATCCTTCTTCAGCTGGTGGGGGGCGTCATCTTTATCCTTGCCGTCCTCGGCGGCCTTGACGGATGGCGGCGTGGGGATGCCCAGCTCGTCCGACTTCCACTCCCCCTCTGTGCCTTCGAGCTTGTCGTCACAGAGGACCTCGACGACGGCCTTTTGCTTCCTGCCGTTGTAGTGCCCGCCCTGCAGGACCAGCCGCACGCCGACCTTGTCCTTGTCGCCGTCGGCACTCGACGTGCTCAGCCGCGTCGCCACCGGGTCCAACGTCGCCCCGTCCACGTCGCCGGCGATGGGGCGGATCTCGATGATCGAGTCTGTCTTGGATGCCGTGTCGATGTTGTGCGAGATGGCGCATACTGTTATTCCCCCACACCCACAGTGTGTTAGCGTAATGGTCTCTGTTTGTGGACAAGTCTCTCATGTTTTTCTTTCCCCTTCTTTTTCTCTGTTCTCATCTCCCGAAACTTGCCCTGCGTATCATCGGGGCCGGGCAACGACGGATAAAGAAAAAACCAGACTTGTCTTTATAAAAGAAAAATGCTTTCAAGAACCAAGCTTACCCCATGAACCCTCCGGGCACGCATCCTCCTTCTTGACGTCGTCCTTTTTCTTCAGCGGCCCGCAAAGGTCGAGCGAGTACGTGACGTTTGTGAAGCGCGTGCCGTGCTGAACGCTCGTGATGACCGTGTGCGGACCCTTTAGCGCCTCCAGGTTGAACGTGAAGCCGTCGGTGGCGATCTTGTCGCACTCGAGCTTTGCCGCCGTGCTGATGCCGGGGAGCAGCATCAGGAGCGAGAGAATCGTCGTCGGCGTCCGCCGCCTTATCGGCGATGACAGCTGCATCTTTTTTTTTTCTTTTTCTTTTTTTCTTTTTTTGTCTGTGGAAAAGCCGAGCAAGGGAGATGATGAGTAGGTTATGTTCTTTCGGGCGCGTGCGTGGTCTAGATTCCAGCTCCTGTTGAGTATTTTTTTTTTTCTCGGTTCGAGGGTGCGCAGGCTAAAGGGACGTGCCGTGCCGAAACGGGAGGAGATAGCTCGACTTGGACGGTTGCCGGGTCCGCTGGGTCGGTAACGGGTCAGAGGTTTTGCCACTCGAAAGCCAGCGCACGATTCGTTGGGTATAAAGAGGCGACGGTAGATGGGGCGGGCGTCAAGTCAAGACAGCTTGAGCGACTAAGAGCAAGCGAAAGTCGAGTTTTATCCGGGCGGCCAGGCCTGAGGATTTGCGTTAAAAGGTCAGAAGCTCACTCAGAATTAATGAATGACAAACAAACAGAAGGCTTGGGATGATGAGTTGGTCGGAGTGTCACGAGTGCAAACATGCACAGTGTTGCGGTACGTTGGGAAAATGTCGCGGCTGGGTTCTTCGCTGTCAAAATGAATAGACCCCCAGCTTTCAATGCTCCAGCAAATACTAAGTAAGGTACGGCAACTAGCCAGAAAATGAATCCATGCATGTACGCATCGATGAGATTCCGTCATCAACCTAGCGTGACCCCAGGATCCCTGTCTCATACCCACATGTTGACGATGGACATAGCTTACATAAGCCCACCTGAGCGCGTATCATTGGTTAATGGTCAAACATAACCTGAGTCGTCGTCAACAGCCGCGTGCTTTCAGTCCTGTGGGAGACTACAGGTGATATCAAGTACCTCCACCTAGGTACCTACCTCCTTGCTACGTATATAATCTTTACGGGCGGACTCGGTGGACTCAATGTCTTCTCAATTACTTGGCTACTTCATTGAATTTAAAGTCTGTTCTGTATTTCCATTCCTCAAACTAACAAACTCATTAACAATACACCAAGATATACCACCAACTCCGCCTTTCACTTGCGACCTCATCGACAGACAGTAACATATCAAGTCAAAAGAGACGAGAAGAAAGGTAGGTTGGTCTTCTAGCTGAAGAAAACCGCCAAATGTCAGAGAGAAAAAAAAAATCCTTTAAAAAACGATCAGACCAAGCCCGGGACACCATTCAGGTTTTCTTTTCCCATCAAAGAGACACAGACGCAAATGCAGCAAACACGCTCTGTAAAGAAAGCAAAGTGAAAAGGGTAACATATAACGATGAAGCCCTTGAAGAAAAGAAGCAGACCACTAAAAAAAACCACCTTTGATTTTTTCCCTCGAGGCCCCCAGGGGTATAAAGCCGGAATCTGTACACTTCCCAAAACAAACCAAAATAAATCAAGAATAGGAAGGGGGATTACAAGCAGAGGCGTAGTATATATGCAAAAGAAAATGCAGAATTTCTGTGGGTAGAAGAGAAAGCGGGAGTACATTCCCGATTGTAGAGGCGCTGTATCGTACTAAGGGGGGCACTGCCGTTGGCAGTGTGACTGTATGTCATTCTCCATCTGCATGCTCCCCGTCAGCAAACCACAGGCGCAGAGCAATCATGCAAGCAGAATTACATGCCCTGATGCATCATTCCGCCCATGTTCTGCTGTTGTTGCTGCTGCTGTTGCATCGCAACCTGCTGTGCTCCCATCATGGAATGCTGTTGCTGTTGTTGTTGCATCGCCTGCTGTTGTCTATTCCGCATCTGCTGCGAGACGGCTTGCCTCGCCATTGTAATGCATGAATTCTTGAAACTCTGCAACTGGTCCGGTGGCACCGCTTCCAAAGAGCCGCCATGTTTGCTGATCAACGACGGAAGCATTTTCCGATAGATTGCTTGCGAGTGGAGATTAACTTGACTCAAAAGTTGCGCCTCAGACGGGTTGCCCATCTGTGGCGCCATATGGCCTGGAGCCTGGTTCATTCCACCCATTTGCATATGCCCTTGCTGTTGCGCCTGCTGCTGCTGGGCTTGCACCTGCGCGGCTTGCTGTTGCGCCTGTTGTTGTATGCGTTGCTGCTGTTGCACCTGCGCCATACGTTGCTGCATAGCCGCCAGCTGTTGGGGTGGCATGTTGTTCAGATTCATCATATTTTGCTGCATCAACAGCTGTTGCTGCTGTTGCTGGATCTGTGCTGGCATCATACCGGCAGCCTGCATCTGCCGAAGTTGCTGTAATTGTTGAGCGTGCCTCAAATCACCAACCTGTTGCGCGTACTGCTGGAACACGGCAGGGTTGTTTTGCTGCGCCAACATGAACTGTTGGAGCTGTTGCGGGGTCATCTGTCCCCTGCCCATCATACCGTTCTGTTGCGCCTGCTGCTGGCGCTGTAAGAACTGGCTCTGTTGATTGGCTGCCATTATCTGCGCTGCAAGCTGGGGGTTCTGGGCCTGCAGCTGGGCCAGCTGGCCGTTCATCGCCATGGCCTGAGCCTGCTGCATCGACATCTGCCCGCCAGCCATGGCTCCCGGGGGAGGAGTGGCTTGTGTCATGCGAGGGGTCTGCATCATGCCCTGGGGCCGCTGGTTGGGTGTCGCATGCGCCATGTTGGGCGTTGCGTTAGGCATCCTCGGTGTATTTGATGGATGACTTTGCTGGCTACCCCTAGCAGACATACTCGCAGTCATAGCAGCCGCCATTGGTGGATGAGTCTGAACCACAGATGGCGGACGCGCTGGACTGCCCATAGCGGAGCCCATATTCGAGTTGGAAGCTTGCATTGGCACCGAGACATTGTTGACCATGGGTGAAGACATGTTCTGTGGTGTACCGTTCCTGATAATGGGTGATGAGACGGGCGGTTGGGAAACGAACCGAGCTTGCCCTTGGATACTATTTGGCACTCCATTTGTATGTGCGCCCGAGACTGGCACGTTCTGTGAAGAAGGATGTCCATGCGGAAGTTGCATCCCAGCAGTATTTGGTGGTGATCCAGCCTGACTTTGAGCTTGAGCATGCGCCTGGGCTTGAGCTTGTTGTCGTCGTTGGGCCTCCTGTCGAGCTTGAAGTGATTGTTGCTGTGCCTGCTGTTGCTGTTGTTGCGCCTGTTGCTTTTGTTGGTCGCGCTGAGCTTGCTCCCTCCGCATCCTCTCCTGCGCCTGTTGTTGAGCCTGCTGTTGTGCTTGTTGCTGGGCTGCTTGCGCTTGAGCTTGAGCTTGTGCCTGTGCCTGAGCTTGAGCCTGAGCCTGAGCCTGAGCCTGAGCCTGGGCTTGAGCCTGCGCCTGCGCCTGGGCAAAAGCAGCCTGCTGTTGCGCCTGAGCCGCCGCAGCCTCGGCCATCTCCTGCTGCTTTTTGAGCTGAGCTTTGCGCTCAGCTTCCGCCTTCTTCGCGTTTTCGATCGCTTGCTTCTCAGCCAGATCTTGCTTAATATCTGCGATGAGTTTGAAGCGCTCAAACCTCGGTTCGAAG
Source organism: Pyricularia grisea (assembly GCF_004355905.1). Lineage (NCBI taxonomy): Eukaryota > Fungi > Ascomycota > Sordariomycetes > Magnaporthales > Pyriculariaceae > Pyricularia > Pyricularia grisea. The sequence goes on along the minus strand of NC_044973.1, from coordinate 1,612,322 downwards.
GCGGCAGCGGTGCCCTGAGCATCGCCATCGCCGCCGCCGTTTGCGCCTGGGTTGCTGCCGGCATGCCGCTCGTCGCAAGACAACATGTACCGTTCCTCGTCCGCCGCAGCGGCCTCTGCTGCCTCCATTTCGGCCACTGTCCTCTTCCGTGACTTCGGTTGTGGCGGAGGATGAGAATGGTCCGGGTGCGCCTGCGACTCCAACTTGCGAATCGTCTCTTCGGCGTTTCTTGTCGGAGACAGGTCCAATTCCGGGGTTATGGCAAGTAGGATGGCAGCTTCGACCTCGTGTTTATTCAATCCATCGATCTCCAAGCGCTCGAGCTTTATCTTCTTGGACGCCGGCGGTGCAGTGGTAGCTGTTGGCGTAGGTGGTACGGCCAGCGATGGTGTAGGAGGGGGTATCGCGCCGGCGGCATCTTGACCCGCACTCCGACCTGTTGTGGCTTTTATAATCATGTCCATATTCCTCGATTGCTCGGTAGGGTGGAGCACTACAGTGCGGACGATGGCTTTTGGCGGCGGTTTGCTTTTTGGCGCTTCTGGCAGGCCATTGGGAGCTGGTGAATTTTCTTTATCGGCTCCATCTTCCTCCTCCTTGGCCTTGCCTTTGGCTTCACCCGCGGCGTTTGCCTTACCATTGGAGTTTGCATTGTCTTGAGGAAATGGCGCGAAGGGTGATGGGGTAATGTACGGGTTGTGGTTATGTATTGTGGACCCGACGGTGGTGGTATTTGATGCCGGACGCGCGACGTCTTTCGAGTTTGCCATGGCGACGGACTTGTGATCGTGAATTTGTACAATGAGGCATCCCTCGTAGAATGGGACTTCACCCTCGACAAAAAACTGTAAAAGATCGTGTGGTACCGTCCTTGCCCTGACGTGCTCTAGGAATATCTTCATCGGGGACTTGTATGGAAACATGCCGTCTTGGTTATCGAAGCGAAAGTGTGTCGGGTGCAAGTGAACAATCAGCGACGGCGGATTACCGCGAAATTTGCGTAGAATGTATTCGGCTGACTTGACTGTTGATGGGTTAGCCGGTTTGCTCTGCCAAGTCACGTCCATTTGACCCCCGTCGCGACAGGTCCCCAAAACTCACTATAGGGGATCGGTTCCTTCTTGGGTATGACCTCAAAGCCAGCTGCCAAGCCTGCCGACAGCGGGCCTATGCCGTTGGTGGCATTTTGGCCAGATGCCAATGCCCCAGCGGGAGCATCGCGGCGCGGTCCGGAACCACTTGGGGGTCTGGCGCCGGGAGTCTGTCGTGCCAGCGAAGGCGCTCGTTTGGTCGGTAACGACGGTGATGAGGAAGGATTCGGTTGACTGACGCCGTTGGTCTGAATGCCCGGTGGCGGAGGACGTTTAATCTTGGCCGCCGCTGGCTGTTGAGTTGTCGGGTTCGCAGGACCGGTAGCGGCGGGCAGGACCGGCGCCATTTTCGCGACTCGCAACACGCAAGCCGGGCTGGACTCTGTCCGGTTGGAAAGGTCCTCAACCGGCGAATTGAGCGTGCGATGCCTTCGAGGCACCTCTCAGGCAGAATGACCTCGTTGCGAAATGAGAGGCATCTGGGTGTGGAGCTGAAGGGGTTGGGTACTGATTAGATTGATGGTTGCGATGGAGTACGGTCGGCGATTGATAGAAATGTAATCCGGATGTCTGCGGCCGCGACGACATCCTTGTGTGGGGTTGGTGAAGTCACGCAACAAAGAGGACTCGACGTGTGAGGCTCCAATGCGCCCGACTCCAGGAGTGCACGGTGTGGCTTAGCTCGGCACGGCGTGGCTGGAGGACCACGGTGACGGGTCAGGTGAGATTTCAGGGAGACTTGACATACCCTAACCCTTGGCTGAAACTGGTCGACACCTTGACAAGCAGTTAACTTTCTTTAGCTCCACGTCCCACACACGTGAGCACACGCGACTATGTGAGGTAGCTACCTACCTAGTAAGTTGGTAATAGATTATTTCTCAAGAGACACGTATATTAGATTTGAGTGTCAGTTTCTGGGCGAGAGAGACGGCCACCGCCTTGTACCATTGTCCAACCCTGACTAAGGCAGACTGCTGAAACTCTGTCCGTACGCAGCTATCCTACATTCACCAAGTACCTACCTACCCTGGGTACCCGGGTGGATGCCATTACGCTTCGATATCAATGTGAAAGTTGTCACTGATCCTGATATCATGATATGGTATTTTCTTGAACTGTCCCCCCAGGGTATCAAAACACCAAAATACTCGAGAAAGCCCAGTTGTTGCCTGCCCCCATTGCATCCATTGTCATGCTAAAATGCGTGTCCAATATCTAAAATTGTGAGAATCCTCACCGAACGATGGACTTCATGAGCAGCGAGACGGTAAACGCAACCACTGCCAGAGAAACAAGTCCAAAAGATATGAGCAGGACGCTTCCTGATTGCCTCACAGAAGCGCTTTGCTCCATGTCATCAAAGATCTTGTCAAGCCGCTCTGCCATTTGCTCCTCTGCGAAATTCTCCTTGACCCTCTTGGGACCAGCAGCACGCATCTCATCCTTCTGGTCGTCGGAGAGTTCATTCAAAACCATATCTACCACCTTGGTCCACTCCTCAGGCTTTTCGGGTGAGCGCAGCCAGCCCGTGACGCCCTCCAATACTGTTTCAGTGGGACCACCACTGTCGCAGGCAAGGACAGGTAGACCTGCCAGCATCGCCTCGAGAGGTACAATACCGAAATGCTCCTCAGCCGGCGTGTAGAGCAGCAGTTTGGCCGAACGTAGCAGTGCTGTTTTGAGCGCTGAAGGAACAGACTGCAGGAAAAGTACGTCGATCGAAGGATCACGTGCTAGACCTAATGCCGTGACGACCGTCTTGGTGGTTCCATGACGCAGACCAAGTGAGTCGGCCAGGTTTGTGAGCTCCGTATGGTAGGAGACATTTTCGGGTACGCGGTTGTCGTAGCCGCCTGATAAAAGTAGTTAGCAAAAATGTTAAGGTTTCTGTAGTCATACCTGACGTCGCTTTCCTTACCTGCAATGACGAGCTTGACGCCCTCCCGCTTCTGCTTCGGCAGGCCAGCGTAAGCTTTAATTGCCAATGCAACATTTTTCTTGCGCTCAAATCGGTTGATACTGAGCAGGATTCTGGATTTCTTCCAGTCCAATTCCGACGTCACATCTTCCTTGTTGCCGTCCGCTGCACTCTGACCCTCCTTCGGCGCCTCTCCTGGCACGCGCACATCGACGCAAGGGTACACCACCTGCAGGTCAGTCTTGGCCGCGAGAGCCGGCCAAGTGCGCGAGACGACACCCTTTGTGAAGCCCGAGTTGACGGCGATTGCGTCCGCGAACCCCATGCTCCACTCCTCCAGCCGATCAAACGGCACGCGGTACAGGCGCTTCCACCACTTTTGCCTCCCCTGCGCAAGCAACAAATCTGGAAAGTGGCAGTAGAAGAGTATGTGTGGTGGAGGAGAGTTGAGTTGGGGCGAGAGGCCAGCCAGCAGCGGCAGACCGGCGCTCAGCTGGTCGACGAAGAAGCCATCGGGCTTGAGGTCGGCGAGCTCGCTCGAGAAGATGGAGATCTGCAGGATGAGGTGTATCTGACGGAGGATAGCGCAGAGAATGGAGAAGCGCGACAGGATCGAAGGGGGTACGATCGTGTTGCCGCGGACGCGGACGTCGAGGGTGCCGTCGCGGGCTTCGTCGAAGCAGTGACTCGGGTCGCAGTGGCTCGTGAAGATGACGACACGGTGACCACGTTTCTGCAGGCCAACGGCAGCGTCCACGACCAGCCTCTCGGCGCCGCCGATACCTAGATCAGGATGCAGAAAAACGATCGTCTTGCCTGCCGATCCGGTCGGCTTCTTCTTTCTCTTTTCTTTCGCCATGTTGCTGCTTGGCAATTAGATGCGAGGCGGCGTTGAAGAGTGGGGGTGCAAGTTGAGCCAGATTGCTTCAGCTAGAAGGTGACATGGATGGATGCAAGCTAGGGAAAGCTCCAGGGTTTGCATTGCAGTGGGGATTCCGGCAGGGCTGGGTCTCTTGGCGATCCGGTGGTGGGGTAGGACAGGGCTCATACAGCGCGTCTACAGTAGATAGGGATGATGCGATACAACAAGACAAGACAACGTCCATCCAGTAATCACGAAGACATTGAAATCAAGCCAGTGTTTGTCCCCTCCTGCATCAAATTGCATGTGTGTTACCACACCTCTGCATTTTGGCTGATGCAGTGTATCGTATGCTGCATGCATGCATGCAAAAGTGGCAGTCATTACACCGAAATACCAGTAAACCATCTCAGAAGGAATAACATCAAATAACCAGCGACCAATTACAATCTCCATGAATCACCAACCGTTTTTTTTTTTTTTTATGTTTTTTTTATATAAATTTTATTTCAAATGCCACAGGACACCATTCGGATTGTAAAGTAAAGCTTGATGTAGTAAATCAAGACCCTAGTAACACATGGTGACTGTGCCGCTGAGCAAGTAAGCTGCCAAGAAACACGCTGTGAGATGATGGCTTGCCAATGGCATCAGTCCCATACTTTGTTTTATAAGATGCACTCCTACGGCCCCCACGAGGCAAAGCTCTACAATATCGGAACAGCCTCTGTTACTTGCATTCGGGCCTTATCTGCAAGGGGCAAGGGGCAAGGGACAAGGGACTGCATGCAGTTGCGAGCTATTTCTTACCTGCTTTCTTTTGGCTACTCTCCCTCTTTGGCACTATTTGTAGAGGTTTATAATCCAATGGTTATAAAAAACCGCAAGCCAGCGATCTTTTCCTCTTGTTGAAGCTATACTCCCCAACTCGACTCTTCGTGGCAACTCCGTGGGCTGTAATCGCCCGCAATGAGCAGGCAAGATGGCCCGCAATTGGTCATGGTGCACGGCATGGAGTATGCGGGAGAGGAGCAGGACAGTTTGAAGTACCCTGTTTATGACCATCAGTACATGCAGCCACCTGCCGTGTCCCCAAACCCCAAGTCTTCCTCCACTATAACGTCAAGCCATGAGTTTCATCAGTCACGCAAGTCCGATCTGCCATTCGAAATGCGTACCTGGGTTTTTGCAATGCTAGCAGTCTTGCTCGGGGCTCTCATTGGCGGCTCAATTGTAGGCGGGGTGTTGGGATCCATGCTCGTCAACCGGTAAGTGCTTTTCACGGTTTTGTATTGCCGTTGCTATATGCTGTCTTGGTGTCAAAGCAGTCACTAAAAGCAGATTTATTGGGAGACTAGACCTCCCCTCTCAGTCTTACCCGCAGCGAACGATTCAACCGTCGCCACAACACCACAAGCATCGCCAACGCCGGAGCCCACTACAAAAGATCCAAGTACCAACACTTCATCGTCATCTTCACAACCGTCGTCAAGCCAGCAGTCCGCAAAACTTCTCGTGGACTACGTGGGACCTTCGCGAACCCAAATCCAAACATTGATGCTGCCGTGTCCTGATATGCACCAGGACCGTTATAGGAGTTTCAACGATCGGAGGTTCGATCTGCAATGTTATATCAACAACTATGGCATGGGGACGAACGGGTACGACATGGTAGACATCACCGCAATCATGACCTACAGGTGGCAAGACTGCTTTGATGCCTGTGCCAGCCACAACAAACTCCAAAGTGGCTTGCCGAGTCACTTGATATGCAGGTCGGTCGTGTATACAGCGGATCCCAACTTGGGACCCATCACGCTTCAGGGCGGCAATTGCTTTTTGAAGAATTCGACAAGGCACGCAAGCAACCCCGGAGTTGGAAATGGGTTAAACGTGTTTAGTGCTGATCTTGATTTGATAGCCGGTGAAGCAGTGTAAAAATGTAGTCACCGTAGTTTAGTTGTTCAATACACCATCGAGAATAATCTCAAGAGGGAACTCGCTTTTAATCATCCGTATATCCTCTGTATCTGAGAAGTCTAGTTCGCAGTCTCGATTATGTATAGCTCGTGCTAACCTCCAGACTTGACCGGTGACCAATACATAAGGTGGACAATCAACCGGGCCAACTCTTCACTGCAAAGTAGACGTGGCTGGGCCAAGTGGTCTGTATACACGACGATAACCGGATTTCATGTTCCCCTAAACTCCGGTTTAATTTCAAATGTGCTGCTCAAGTATATGATCCCACTTGAGCTGAGCTAACGCGAGGGAGAAAACTTGTCTCAATAGCGCAGCTGTCAGAGAGTCTCGTGGACTCTGAGAGATTTCTCCGGACCTCTTACATTTCCTAATCCCCCACAATTATACAGTTTCCCGGACCTTTCTTTCACTAGTCTTCCTGATCCCACATCAAAGATACACAAGCCAGCCTCGCGTAACCTTGGAATTGAGATGGATACACTCCTGCTGGGAGGCATCCAGCTCATCCTCTAGGTAGCTCTTCATGACTTCGACCTCCCTAAGTCGCTCCTCGAGCTGCTTGATGCGACGATTCTCGGTAGCCTTGACCTGGTTGGCCTCTGCCTTGGTCTTCTTGTGAGCATGCTGCTCATCCTTCAACTGATGGTGAAGCTGTTTGTTCTCCTCAATGAGATCATCCAATGACTTGAATCCACCTCTTATGTCTGTGACGTTGACGTTGTAGCTACGATAGGCCTCGTCAAGATCGTAGCTGAGGCGATCGACCTTCCGGATGAGGTCGTCCCTCTCGCCAGCGAGGCGGTTGGCGCGCTTCTCCAGCTGTCTGTTCATGGACGTGAGGTCGGCCACATTGCCTCGCAGCTCTTGGTTCTGCTTGTCAGAAGCTGCCAAGCTTCGCTTGATGTCATCAAAGTCGCCAGGGTGGCCACGAGTCGCGTTGCGGAGCTTGGCCTCGAGACTCTCCTTCTCCCGGGCGAGGGCGTTGACGGTAGTTGTCAGGACCCTATTATCAGCCTTGTAGCCCCGGTAGTTGGTCAACAGATTGTTGCGTTGGTTTTCAAGAAACTCGAGGTTCTTGGCATCCTGGGCCTTGCGGTCGTTCGATGCCTTCTCGAGAAGTTCGATTCGCTGCTGGAGCAGGTCTCTCTCAGCCTTCACCTCTTCGAGACAGGCGAGTTTCTCAGCTTTTGTTGACTGTATTGATGGATCTGTTAGTTGGTTGTGCTGGTTCAAGTGGTTACATTGGTCTGAGGGCAGAGTGAGGCGAAGATGTGTGCGACGGAAACAACTGAGTGGAATCTGGGGCTCACCTCTTTGGCCTTGGGCTTTGCAGAAGGCATCGTGTACAGCTTTACTTCTTTTCTTGGATTGACCAGAGATACAGTGAGGAAAGGACGGTTGCTGCCGTCTATGTTACAAGATGGAGATAACGAAGCGTCGCAGAGAGCTATCAAAGCTCTTTGATTTGATGAAGAGGGTAAATCTGATGCAAGACTTGGAATTCCCAAGCTGCTCTCAGATACAAGTTGAATTTGATGGTTGAAAGTTAACTGAAGAAAGGTCGAGATCAACCTCAAAAGGTGAGAAGTTGGTGCCTTTAAATAGACCACAGAGAAGACGTGTCGTAGGGCTGTTAACTTACATGGTCGACACGGCGATGTGACCAGGAAGTGGAGAAGACGCGAAGGAAGAGTGGCCAAGGCTCAACTGCAAGCAAACATTAGGTCGAGATCCAGGAGCTCGGCCTCTCCTAGCATCGGAGCCCTCCGTTTGTGACCCACCTCCAGAGTCTGTACAGCAGCTTCCTGCCGACAGTGACGTATTTAACAGTCTATCAGGCCGGGTTATTACGTATATATCCCTCAGCTTTTGACTTCATGACGTGGCTGCTGTTACACAAGCTCCGTTGAAGAGTGGCTGTCATTCTTATCACCATGGAGACAGAAGGCTTTTCAATGAATCGGCCGGCAGGTCCTGTGTCCAAACCGCATGCATTGTTGCCAGTGTTTAGCCACTGAGTAGCCGGAGCAAGTAGAAGCACTGTGATGGCAGCCACAGGTAGAGTGGCTGATGCGGGACGGTACAGGAATCAAACGTTGCTATCGGTTCTGGGCTTCTAGCTGAAGATCGAGGCATACCAGATACTATTGATTTGAGCTTCTCTTATGCTTCCAAGATCAAGGCCTCGAGAGCTCTCGCCACAACAAAATTACCTCCTGTGATGCTCAGAGACGCAATCAAGAAATGAATCTGCGAGATAACCGAGATGGCTAGACGAGTGAGACAACGCTCTGCGCTCTGCAGTATCACAAATCGAGCTTTAATATCCAACAGTCAAGTACAGTGAAAAACAATATCGTGGCTACCGTCACAAGTCATTAGATGCCAGAACAATGAAGCCTCGAATCTCTGATTTCTTTGTTTGATACAGTCCTCCTTGTGTTCACCCTTCTATCCTTGCTCTGATTTCTTTTTCTTAGAGCGACACCTACGAGGCTATGAGCAACGCGAAGCTGCAATGCAACCAAGCGCCGATGAATAACGCATCTCATCTTCTAGGGCATAAGTAGACTTGTTCTTCAACCGGTTGGTTGATTTTTGTTTATACTGATCTTTGAATATCCAGTTGGAAGCAGGGCCACGCATAGCTACATAATCACTCGCCTCGACTCCTCCATCGTAAACACCCCGTGCGAACTATTTGACAGACTTGTCCCCGACCGCTCTCAGGCTCCAATCACTACGATCCAGTACGCTACTCATGGCTTTGTCTGCCTGGTGGGTCTGGTTTAGCCTCTTGATGGGTAGGTTGCCAAATTTGTTGAGTCCTTTGAAGTCCGGCTCGATTGATTGATTGATCTCGGCTCGTTGGATACAAGAGGGACAAAGAATATCCCACAAAGAAAGGGTGGAGCTGGCAAGTAAGCCCAGTACTGTTTCGATGTTGGACAAGAGCATAATGTGGCGGGCGCGATCTGGGGTTGTTTGTCTGTCAGTGTTGAGACAAAACAACAATTTGATAGGACAGCATGAAGATGTTGCCGGCAGCTTGTCACTCGGATTGAGATGCTGGTTATGTTTTGCCTCGTCTAAGAAAGCTTCACAGAGATAGCCTGAGCCCGCAACAATCAAAACTCTACGTAGAGGACGACTAAGGGAGCTGCAGATAAGGTAGCCCAACCAGCCTTGTCTTGGCCTTGAACCAACACATTTATTCATCAACCATTCCCATCTTTGAGAGACCAGGCCAGCAAAGAAGACATCGTATCGGGGGCAATCGGCGTGATTTTGCCCCGGTCTCAAGGACTCTCACAGGCAGCCGTCTGGCAAGAAAGAATCAACAAACGGGCCGAGGTACAGTATGGAGTTCTCATGCGTCTAAATCGTACCAACCAATAAACAACAGCCGGGGCAATAAGCATTGATTACATGGTGGTGTGGAGACGCGACCCAAGCTGCTGGCATCTCGACGCAGAAATTCAAAGCAGTATAATTTCCTCATCCGTGTTTCTTCTGGTTTTGCTCCAAGATACCATGCTGCAGATAAGGTCAGCACTATAGGCATGTGTTGCGTCCTGTCCCCACAAGACGAAAAAAAACGATCATGTTTTCAAGCTTACCAAGCCCTAGGGGGAAAAATGGGGTATCTCGTTAAAATCGGCTAGTCCCCTTGAACTGCTGCATGGAGAACCGTAAACAACATAGTGCCGCTCAAAGTATCTCCACATTTTGGGCCCTGGAGCGCCACTCTTCCTATCGAGGAAGTGGTCTTTCCGGATCAAGAGGTGAGGGGTTATTTCAATAGTGTTGTCTTCTCCATTGACCTTTGTTGTCTTTTCTTTTCTTTCCAGTCATTTTTGTTCAGGCCAGGCTAATCATCGCCATTGATTGAACCAGCCAAGCAGACAAAGACGTATAGAATCAAGTAACAAGGAAATACATACAAGGATGTCATCCAACGGAGTCCACACCACTTCTCGAGTCCATGAGGGCCAAAATGCGCTCATCACCGGCTCTGCTAGAAGTAGGAAACCTCGACTGAATATTCGCCCTGATTCTCCGCACATAAACAGCACATCTGACAAGCACCATTCATAGGCATCGGCGAGGCAATTGCCCGCAACCTAGCCTCCAAAGGAGCCAACATCTGCATCATCTACCTCTCCGAGAGCTCCGACGAAAAGGCCGCCTCCCTCGCAAAGGAGCTCTCGGCAACACACTCGGTGACCGCCACCTCTGTGCGAGCCGACGTCAGGACAAAGGAGGGTTGCGCGGCCATAGTCTCGCACTCGCAGGCGTCTCTGCCCAAGAACCCCAAGACCGGCAACTTCCAGGTCGACATTCTCGTGCACAGCGCCGCGCTCTTCCACGCGGCGCCGCTCGACGACGTGACCATTGAAGACTTCCACTCGGTCTACTCCTCCAACGTGCTGGGCCCGATCCTGCTGACGCAGGCCTGCCGGCCCTTCCTCCCCACCAACCGCTCCGGCCGCATCGTGAACCTGTCCTCGGTCGGGTCCAAGGTCGGCATGGCGGGGCTGACGCTGTACGGCGGGGCCAAGGGAGCTCTCGAGGCCATGACGCGCACCTGGGCCCGCGAGCTGGCCGAGAGCTGCACCGTAAACGCCGTCGGCGTCGGGTCCACCATGACCGACATGCTGGCCGGGGCACCGCACGAGGCAAAGGTCGCCATCTCGAGCTTCTACCCCGTCACGCCGCTCTGTCCCGCCCGCGAGGGGGACAGCGAGCTGCAGAGGGAGTTTGCAAAGAGCTATGGTGGGCGTGCTGCCTACCCTGAGGAGATTGCCGGGATAGTGGGCATGATCTGTAGTCCCGAGTCGAGGTGGATGACGGGGTCTTTGGTTGCCGCTAGCGGTGGCATGTGGATGAGTTCTTAAGGTTGAAGTCTTATTTTGCTGCGGAAACAGAGGTCTTGTTTTCCCTCCTGCCAGGAGATCTTCGACCTGCAGAATCGTCGTTGCGAGAATGATAGCGAGAAGAAGGAAGCCCTTGTGCTAACTTGACAGGAGTTTAAGCTTTGAGAAATTAAAATACAGAAATTCACGTTGAACGTATGAGTATAAATCACGCATTAAAGACTCGCTTTAGCCCGAAGAAAACTCGAAAGCATCAAAGTTGTGTTCGTGTAGTACGACTAAGCCAGAAAGAACTGAAAATATCCACGCAGTCATTTCAGCCGTATTTCTGTGGTCCTCTGAGGTAGACGTACAAAACCAACTCAGCACCATGGCTTACGCCGCCGCATACCAGACATATAGTATGGCCTTTGGCTCCGGTGAAGTCGATAATGCTCTACTTGAACACTATCTCATTCTCAGCCCGATGCGCACTTTATTGTAAAGCCTTGGTGTTACGAACAGGCCAAAGCCCATGGTATGGCTTCTTCTTCTCTTTTCATGTACCCATTAACAATTCTGTCCTATCACCTCCCACTCTAACTGAATGGACATTACAAGCCAATCGACACAAACGAGAATATTAAATCTACCCAGTAGGTGTCCCCCAGCCCAACTCATTAGTCTGACAACAATTACTGCCCTCCAGGATTTGCAGCCGTGAGTGGGGTCTGTGATTTATATGGCAGCAGGAATTAAGTGAATCTCATTGATGAAAGTGGTAAAAATAAAAAAGACTGGTCCAATACGGCACGGAGAAACCGCGCTTTTTTTTTTCTTTTTTTTGTTACTTTACCCACATTTTTTATTTAAGCTATGGCAGCAAGGTATACCTGAAGTGAAATTCTAATGGTAGTCCGATCGGTTATGCCGGCCGAGATCAGTTCTTGTCATGCAGCTCAACGAACCATATCATAGATGCTTGGGTTAGGGAGCTAGATGGCACTACGGCTACCAATCAGCCTAAAAGGGGATACGACACAGCACGTGAAATAGCCAAATTTACCATTACTTTGCTCTAAGAGAGACCGAAAACTGTTTATTCCCCTGTGAGCATGACACGGCTGCCACGCAAATCATAATGCAGTTGGTTATCAGTAGAGCATAATCCCTGTACCTTTCGTCCTGGGCAGCAAGGACACGCCTATCAACACCCTATGGCCGAACTCCGAATGAAAGTGAGATCTCTACAAAGTCATCAGCCTAGTTACTATATATCTCAGGCCCTGCTTTTGTCTCTTATGATTAGCCTGCTATTTCCTACTCCCATCTTTAGCCATAACTTTCTGGTGGTCTTGCTTTCCCTGTGGATCTTCTCACCTCGTGCTTCACATCCATAACATACACATTTTCAAATTTACCTGTCTTCTCCCTGCTAAAGCTCGATCGCCAAAAATGCGCATATCCATTATTGTCCAGGTTGTGGCCCTCCTCAATGTTGGTGCCCTTGCTGTCCCTATTGCGGGTGAATCCTCAGCAATACAGTCCAACCAGTTCAATCGGCAAGACGGTATTCTCGCTCGGGATATAAAGGGTGCTGCTGAAGGAGCCAGGCTCCAGGCACGCGCCGACAGTAACGAGTCTCGGAAGAGCAGAGAGCGCAAGTCAAAAGCTCCCGGCAAAGACGGCAAGACTCGGTCTCAGAGAAAGATCCACGTCGCTCCGCCGCCAAAACTTTTTTCCTGTACGCAAAAAGGTTGCTTCAGCCAATTTAGTTCTGCAGTGGGTCTTGCGCACCACCTGAAGCTGCACCATGGAATCCAGAGTTAGGAGAGGCCGACACAATCAACCCGACCCGAAAAGCACTTCATAAACAGCTCCTCCATAGGATGAGCTCAGTCTTCTCTTCAAGAAGGTTGTGCAAAAACTTAAGCTGAAAGAATGACGTTTGACGGATTATTATATGTCTGTACTTAAGTAGCATGGAAATAATTTATTTTGACCGTATTCTTCGGCCCTATACCCGCCATGCACAGTGTTAGCAGACTATATACACAAACGTCACTACTTGAAATCTAAAAATAAAGAAAGAAAAGATCAACGTGGAAATGTGACGTGCGTGACTACCAGCAGGCCAGAATTTGCCCTCCAGCTGAGCCGTCTGCTTACGGCGAAGTTGTTTCTCACTGATTGTGCTCCTGTCAAAGGAGGGAGGAGCCTGGAAGCTCCAGCTAGAGTGCTTGCATGGGGCTTTGAAAATTGCTCAGCAGGCCTGCTTTGTAAGGTGCGGTTCAGGAATATAATTTCTTTGTGAGCCATCCTCCCTTGAAAACTTTACACAAGTAAGGTATGCAAGCAGATAACTCTGGGGACCAATCATCCATTTTGGTCTTTTCAAAGTTATGGTATTATCGTAAACTTTAAGCAGATTGAGTGAGCTGATACTCTTTAGTCGTAAATATAGCACAAAATGAATGGCCTCTTTGGTCAAATAATAAATTTGATTAAAAGGAGCACCCTTCTGCAAGGCTCAAACAATCTAATTCCACTTATAGGCATCAAGTCAGCTTAGACTAATTTTGGTGAGTTTAACCAAATTTGGCTTTTTGTTAACAAATTACTCATCAATATGCGAGCGAGTAATGTTGCCAGGGTACTACCTAGCCCTGTTAGCCGTCGGCGCCGTTGCTTTCCCCATCGCCGCCCCTATGACAGGCAAATGCCTCCGTTGTTTGTTCGCGGGCAGACATGCGTGTGGTTGTTAAATTTACGGTTTTGCGTGGTTGCCGTTTACGGTTTTTTTTTACAATTTCTATAATATTTATTAATTTTCGGCCTATTTTTCCGTATTTTCGACTTGGTATTATAATTTTATAATTTTATAAATAATTTTTTAAAATTCGTGTAAATTTTTTATTATATTTATTAAAATCTTTTTTTTTCCAATTTTTAAATTTTTCGATATAATATTTTAATAATCGGTTACCTTTTTTAAATATTATAAATTTTTCGAAATTATAAATTATTTTAATAATTTATACGTTTTTTTACGTAATTATTATTTGGCCTAAATATTCGGATAAATTTCCTAATCCGGCTTTTAACGTTTTTATATTAATTTATTTTTAATTATTGGAACGAATTTCCAATTTTTTAAATATACGATTTAAAAGCTCGTTTTCGTTAAGGTTTTTAAATATTTTCGGTATTATAAATAGTGTAAACGGTATATTTGGATTTATCGTATTAATATCCGATATGGCGCCGTTTTTCGTTTAAAATAACGGCTCGGAATAAAAATTTGGTTAACGGTATAATCCGGATGGTAAAAATTCCAAAAAGTTTAAATTGTAACGATTTAACCGGTATTTTTAAAAATTTACGTAATAATAATTTACAAATTTTAAACGCGTTAATATACGGTGTTTATAATTATTATAATATTTTTCGTTATTAACCCCAAATATAACGTTGGTTAAAGGAATTAATAATTTGAATTCCTTTATTTAATTTATTTGTATTGTTTATATTAACAACATTAATTAATATTAATAGGAATAAAATAATCGTTGCGATCGGTAAAAATAATATAATAAATAAAACGGTATTTTTATGCATGCTATTTATCGTTTTGTAACTATTTACAATCCTGCAGAGATCCGTTAAAATCTCTGCTACGTGTTTTAAGAAAATTTATACGATTTTTTGAATAAAAGAATATTTAATTTTATAAATATTTGCCAAATAATGCAAATTAAAATTTCCCAAATATATGCCGTATTTCCGTAAATTTTAAAAAAAAATTAACGATTATTTCCGGATATATATGGGTAAAAATAAAACTTTTAAAAATATGTATATACGTTTAAAAAAAAGGTTTAATACCGATTTTATCCGTTAAAAATACCATTTAAATTAAAATTCGATTACGTTTTATTCCGTAAAAAATAAACCCGAAAATATAAATAAAACCCCAAAATAAATTTTAAAGTTTTTTTTAATAAAATATAACGGTGTTAAAAAACCATGGAATTAAGTTATTAATTTAAATATTAATTTGTTAATAATACGATACGGGCTATATAAAAAAATGTTAAAATTAAAATTAATATTTGTAAATACGAGAAAAAAATCGTACGAAAAATTTTGTAATTAATTACACCGGTTAATAATTATTAAAAATAAACCATAGGCTAACGGTTAATATTTAATTAATTGCAAATACCAAACAATAAATCGAAACGAACGGCCGTTATACCGCAAATAATGAGGTTTAAAAATTCGAACGAAATTAGGGATTAAACCCTAAAAAAAAGGGTGTAAAAAAAAGGAGGGTATTATATTTGTAAAAAAAAAATTGTAAATCGTAAAAATATATTAAAAAAGAATAACGCGTTAAAAAAAAAACGTTAAAAACGCGAATAAAGAAATTATAACCAAAATATACGAGATTATAAAATGTTTTTGTAAACCGCGGAGGGATTTAACGAAAATTTGGATAACAATGGTTTAAAAATATTAAAGGGTTATTTAATAAAATTTATAAACGAAAAACCCATTATAATTAACCATTATATAATAATATAAAATGCAAAGTTTTTAATAAACGAGTTTTTTAAATATAGGTTTAACATTATATAAAAACAGAAAATAACGCAATTAGTTAATCGTTAAATTATATATTTATACAAACCAGCATGGAGTGGAAAAGTTTCCTACCGAAAACCGGCGCGGCTAAACATTTAACGGTAAAATTTAAACAATTCATAATATTATAATTATAAAGGGGTAGGCCAACGGCCCTATGACTATTGGGTTCCCAAATGGAGTTATTATTAAAACTAAAGGGTAAAGGTATAAAACCGTTGTTTATTCGCGTTGGGAGGGTGTTTATATAAAAAAAGGATTACGTGTGTTCCCGTCGTTTTAACACGTTATATAATACGTGTATTTAACACGAATCCGTTATATAGTTTTTTTGGGCGCCTTTTTTTATCGGGGCGGGTCGGTCCGGATTTAAAACGTCGCGTTCCGTGGTTCCGTATTGTTTTTTTTTATTTCGATATTATATTAACCGGTTTCGCCCAATTATTTGGGTTATTATTTTTATAATATTGGTTAGGGTTATGGTCCGTATTTTTTACCCGCTTTTTTTTCGCGTGTTTTTTTTTATAAACCTTTTTTATTTTTTTTTTTTTTATTTTTAATCCGCGGTTATATTTAAATGTGTTTTGGGTTAATCCGGAATACGGGTTTTTTTTTATTATTCCGTTTACGGTTTAATAATAAACAGGTTTTTTTATTTGCCCGTCCGTTATTTGTTTTTTTTCGTATTTTTTATTTATTATTCTAACCGCGAGTAAAACTTTTATTTTATTTATTTTTTCCGCGTTTTCGTCCTTTTTTCGGTTATTTTTTTTCCATTATTTTTTTATTCTTTTCTAAATTATAATTTTTCGTTTTCGCGTAATTTTGCCGTTATTTTTCGTTTTTCGTAATTCGTTTTTTGGTTCGGCGTTAATTCTTTTTTCGGTTATAATTTATTTTTTGCCCGTTTTTTATACGTTTTTCGCCTATATTCGTTATTACGCCGCCGTTTATTTTTATCGTATTGTATTTAATTATAAATTGGTTAATACCTTTGCCGGTATTTTTTAAAAAAAAAACGTTTTTAACGTTTTTTTAATTTGCCAAATAATTATAATAATTCCAATATTTTTATAATAAATTTGCGTCGGTATTTTTCTTTTCTTATTCTTTTCCGTTAATATATTATATGAAAATTCCGCCGCGTTATAAACGCGATTATCGTTAAAATAATTCCAACGATAAATTGTTTATTACGTTTAAATAACGATTTTCGTTTTATTTTCCATATATTAATACGGCGAAAATTATTGGTATTTTCGATTATATTTCCCGTTTTAATAATACGGTTTATAATAAATACCGTAAAAATAAAAAATTGGTTTACGATTATGGAAAATTCTTTTACGTTAAAAATCCGTTTTTCCGCCGTAAATTTCGTAAATTGTAAAAGATTATATATTATAATTAATATATTACCGCCGTTATTATATTTTGCGAAAAAAAGCGGCCGTATTATAAAATTTGGCCGTCGTATCCGTTTATCGGACGAATTTTATATCGTTTACGCGGTTTATTTAAAAAAATATTATCGTTTACGCGATATTAAAAACGTAACCGTTTTAAACGGTAATCGTGGTAATGGTAATATAATTATTATTTATAATAATAATGGTGGTAATAAAATTACGTAATAATTTGCCCGTAAATTTGTTTAAAATATAAATTATTTCGAAATAAATTCCGTTTTGTTTTAATTTTTATTCCGCCGCGTTAACGTATCGGCGTTTAAAAACGTAATTATTAACGTTATTTCAAAATTTTTAAAATATATATACGTTATACGCGTCAAATTATCGCCGTCCAACGTAAAATGAACGCGGTTATTTTCGTTTTCGCCGTTATTTAATAATAAAATTAAACGCCGGTTTTTATCCGGTAATTATAATTTATTTCGCGTTTATTTATTTATTTTCGCGATTTTTTTTAACGTTACCGTTAAATTAAATTTTCCAAATTCGTTGGTGGTAATTTTGGCCATATTTTTTTCCGTTATTCTAATATTAATACGTTTAATGACCCTCGCCGCCGCGGTTTTTATAACTATTTCAACGTTTTTTATGGCCGTTTTATTTAAATTTCTTTTTTGGCGGGTTTTCGCCCCGAAATTTGGCTTTTTTTAAAGCGATTTTTCGGATAATTTTAAATACAATTTATTCCGGAATTATTATTTAAATAACCGGGAATTGGACGATAAAATAAACGAATACGACCGTTTTTAATATATACCCGTAATGGGGTTTTTATAGTGGTTTAGCTATTGGGTAAATGGGTGGGTTTTTTTCCGTCCCGTGGGTGGATGGGTGGGTGGGATTTGTTTTTTTATTACGTTTTATATATTTTTATATCGTCGGCCGTTTTTAATGGGGGATTTTCCCCGGTTTTCGGGCCAATATAACGTTTATTTGCCCCGTTAAAAATTTAAAATTTGCTTTATTTTTTTTAACGTTTATATTACGAAATATATAATCCGCGTGGTTTTTATATTATATATATATTTTTGGGCTTTTTGGCCCTTTATAATGGCCTATTAGGGTCGTTTGCCCCCCGGGCCGTTATTTATATATATATCGCTTTATTATATTTCAAATCGGCTAATAATTTGTACGTTTTTGAAATATTTTAAAGGTTTTTATATGGGATTATCGTAATTTATTTATTTAACCAATATTATACGGCCGTGGTTTTTTTTTACGGTTTTTTGCGGATAAAATTCTTTTTATTTTCTTTTTTTTCGTCCGCCGTTATTACCGGCCCCGGTTTAATATTAATACGTAATTAAAAAAAAAACGGGTTGGTAATTACGCGTTTAATTAATTCCACGTGGAAGGTCGGATAAATATTCCCCGGTACGTTTAACGTAATTATTAATAACGTGGGTATTACGGTTATTATATATTTTCCCTAAATATAATCGAATTTGCGGCACGGGCGGTTATTGCGAATATTACCGAGGTTAAAATATATTTTATTATTTATTTTAAATATTTTTGCGGGGTGTTTAAATAAATTTATTCCAATTTTTTATCGTTATTATATATATATTATAATAATTTGGATAATATTCGTATTTTGGCGTAAATGTTCGATAAAATGGGTCGCGCGTTTTTTTGGGTTCGTGAAAAAAACGGGCAACGGGGGTTATCGGAGCGGGGTAATTTCGATATTAAATTTTAATAGTAATTTATTCGGGTTAATATCCGTAATTAAAAAATTTTATTATTAAAGGTTAATTAGGCTATATCCAAATATTTGGGTTAATTTTTTTGGTCGAACGTTACGTAAATTTGTAAATAATATTGTATTTTTTAATTCGTTTATTTTATATTGTCGTTGGTTTCGGGGTGGTATATTATAAAAAGGAGTTATTTAATTTTTATTTATTTATATAATTCCGTCCAAAATTCGCCTATTTAATTTAATTTTTTATTTAAAATAATTTAATCGGAAAAATCCCGGAATTATTATTATACCGTTTTAAATTTTATGGCGTAATTTTTTATTTTTATCGAATATATTATTTTTAATTATACGTATTTGGATAATTTATCGGTTATAACCATTAAATACCGGGGGGCGGTTTCGTTATATTTAAACAAATTCGTTATAAAATTTATAAAGATTTATTTCCAATATTTGTCCGGCGTTGGTAAAGGTTATAATAATTTTTATCGAAAATGTTAGGAAGGTTTCGATTTTTGGTATATATTATAATTACGGACGAATTATTTTACGTATTTTACTATTTCGTTCCGATGGTAATTTTTTATTAAAACGGTAAAAATATTATTTCGGCCTATATAACCCACGATGGGGGATTTATGGGTTTTTTAAAAAATAACGGTGGTTAAAAGTTTTTGATTTGGTAATTATAAACGTTTTCGGTATAAAAATATATTTAACGCGTTAACCGAATAATTTATAATTTGCGTCCTCGTTTTGGTTTTTGGGGGGAAACGTCGCGCGTTATTATTAACCGTTTTTAAACGTACGTGGTATATATGGCTTTTCCGTAACGTTTTTTACCAAAAGGCGGCCAAATGCGGTTATGGGAACGGGTTGGTGGGTAATATATTAATTTAAATCCGAAAATTGGTTTAATTTGGTGTTAATATTATTACCGGGTAAAAAAAACGTAATACGGTAATTAATTTTAATTTGTAATATTTGTTTTTTTTTTTGGTAAACGCGTCGGGAGTTATCGTTAATTATCCCGGACGGAAACGAAAATAATAATAAAATTTAACAAATATTTTTGCCTATTATATTTGTTTTTCGGATATTTTTTTTAATTTGGAAAAATATTTTAATATTTTATAATCCGTTAAAATTAAAAACGGTTGGCGGATATTTCGCAATTTTGCGTTTTAAATTTTTAAATATATTATTACCGCCAAAATTATTTATCGTAAATTATGTAATTTTTTTATATTGGGGATAATTTTACCGAATGGAAAATTATTAATTTTTATAATTTATGCGTTTTCTTTTGGAATAAATAATCGTTTAAAACCAAACCGGAACAATCCGTTTCGATTTTGATTTTTATTACGTTATTTTATTAAACGAAAATTGGGGTTTGGAAAAAGGTTTTTTTTTAATTTTTCGAATACGTTATTAATTTTTGGGATTCAACGGAAAATTTTTTTTTTATTAATAATAATAATAATTTGGTTAAAACGGAATAATTTTGGATAAAATTTCGGTAAAAATTGGCGAATTTTAAAAATCCTCGTAAGTTTTTTAACCGGGTGGGTGTTTTTTATTTCCGTATCGTTCGGATTTTTTCCGGGTCCGTTTGGGTTTTTTTTTTATTTTAATAATAAATACCAGGTATTTTACCTTTTTTACCGCGAATGCGTTTTTTTTTAAATTTAAATTTAATTCGGCGTCGTTTAATTCTTAAAAAATTAAACGGATTTTCCGCCAATAATCGTTTTTAAAATTTGATAAATAAATTAAAATATCGTTTAAATACGCCGACGTAAAATTATTTAAAATGGTTTTTAATATTCCGTTAATATAACGTTGGAAAATTACGGATATTTCGGTTAGGTTAAAAGAATATATTAATTATTTAAAAAATCCGAACCGTGTTTAAAACGCCGTTAAATATTCGTCGTTTTTTATTATTTTTATTTTATAAAAGGCGGCGTGCACGTTTATTTTTGTAAATTATTTGGTTTTTACCAAAAAGCGGATTATTTTTTTAATTAACGGTAACGGATAACGGTTTTATATTATAATATTATTAAATATTTGGTAATCGACGTAAAAACGCCATTTTTCCGACGTTTTACGGATTATTAATATTAATACCGCCGCCGAAAAAAAGTTTATTTGGATTTAATTTTTATTTATTATATTTACAAATTATTTTCGTAATTTTATTAATTGGTTTTTAAATATATGGTATAAACGTTTTTAAAATAATACCGGGATGCGTTTTTAATCGTTTTTTCGTAATTGGATATAATGGTTAAATTATTTTTTATATGGGGAAAATCTGGACGTTTTAATTTGGTTAAACAGGTTTTCGAAACCGGCCAATCTTTTAAATAAATCGGTCGGTCCGGAATTACCCGTGGTGGTGGTATTTATTTTTAAAATTTGGGTTATTTTATATAAAAAAAATTGTTGCGAATTTTATTTACCCGGGGGTATTTTATTTTGTTTTTTTATAAACCGTTAAAAATACGTTGCCGATAACCACGGTAGGTTTATTTTAAATCCGTCGCGTCGATAATTTGCGGATTAATATGTTTTTTATTGCCCCGATCCGGAGTTTATTATAATTGGTTTCGAAAAAAATCCTTTTATATATTATTTAAAAAGAATTTAACATTATATTCCGGGTTAAATCCGGAATAATATAAAATAATATTGGCGTTATTTATTTATTTATATTTATTTCGTATTTCGCAATTTTCCGTATTATTGGGAACGCGTAATCCAATACGGTGCCCAATTAACGCGGGATAGGTAACGGAAATTTGTCGACCGGAACCAAACCGCGTATTTTTCGTTTATCGCCGCGTAATATTTGTAATTTAAATTTATTTATATATTAACGAATTGTAAATTATTCAAAAAAACGGGGATAAAAAAGGGTAAATTATTTATAATTTGGTAAATTTCTTTTTCGCCGCCGTCGGTTATTATTTTTACCGTTTTTACGGTTTTTATTTTTTTTATATTATCCGGTTTAAACTTTTAATTAAATTTTATATTAAAAATTATTCGTTTTTTTATTAAAAGTTTTTAAATAATATTACGGTAACCGTCGTATTCGGGCGTAATACCGTTACGAATTTATAATTTATTATTTGGTAAATAACGTTTCCGTAACGGAGGTACGTTTTTAATTTGCGCCGCCGTTGGTATTTTTTTGCAAAATTTAAAAAACGCGTTATTTTATTTCGTCCCCCGTCGTTATTAAAACCGAAAAACGTCCGTACCGGCGTTTATTTTTGGATGAATTATATTTGTTTAATTTTAAAACGTTAACGCCCATTATTGGGGTATTTCCGTCGTTTGCGGGTTTTGGGATTATAATTATTTAAATACGGTGTTAATTATACCGTTTTTCTAAATTAAAGGCTTTTAAATTTTGGGCCATTTGGTAATAAACTACCACCGTATTAAAATATAAATTATTTGCGGTATTCCGTTTTACGTATATTTTTTTAATTTGGGCCAAAAGTTTAAAATATAGGAAATTTATCCGTATTTTATTCGACCAAAAAAACCCGTCCGCCGTTATTAAAATTTGTTCGAAAATAATAATAAATTGGGCGAAAAATTGGCCTGGTTTTATTTTTAACGATTTAAATTTGGCGAAAATTTGGGTACGTTTATGGGGGTTATCGTATATACGTTTTAAATATTTTAAAAAATCGACGTAATTATAAACCCCATTTTTACCGTTAATTTTATAATAAAAACGGACGATTTTTTGGACGGTAAATTTTAAATTTATTTAAAAATATTTATATTAATTTCGGTGGTTATTAATAAAATCCGCGTTCCGTTATAATTTATATTTTATAATGTAACGTTAAACCGTAAATAACGTTGGTAAACCGTCGTACGATGAGGAATTTCGAAAATCTTTTTATCGAGGCGGTAACGTGGTTTAAAGGGCTTTAACCGTGGTTAACGTTATTAAAACGCCTAATTAAAAAAATTGGATTTTTTTTTGTAATTTGTTAATTATTCGCCATATTTTTTGGAGGGCGATTTCCGTTATTGGGGCGGTGTTTTTAATTATTAATGGTAAATTTATAAATAATCGGAAAAAAAACGAGTTTTAATAAATATAAAAGGGTAAACCAACGGCCTTATAATTATTAAGTTCCTAAATGGAATTATTATTAAAATTAAAGGGTAAAGGTATAAAACCGTTGTTTATTCGCGTTGGGAGGGTGTTTATATAAGGGAGGGTTACGTGTGTCCCCGTCGTTTTAACACGTTATATAATACGTGTATTTGACACGAATCCATTACAGTAATAATATAAAACAAATTTGTATATAAACCAATAACGTATTGGAAAAACACGTATACGTTTTGGCCAAAATGGCGTAATAATATTAATAAAAATTGCTAATATATTTACCTTTATAAAAATAATTACGTTTTATATTATGGCAATAAATATATTGTTTTTAATATTATTAAAAAATATAAATAAATTGTAAATTTATTATAATAACGTTCGAAACGAAATTATTTGCGGTAACGGTAAATAAATACCTGTAAAACGGAAAAAAAGGTATTTTTAATTTTATTTGGATAATACCGCGTAAAGGATTATATTTTTTACCGATTTTAAAATCGCGAAAGCGTTTTTAACGGAAAAGAAATTGCGGCGGGTTTATAAACGTTTTAAATATTTTTTTATTAATAAATTTTAACGCCTATTATAACGTGTACACGAAAACGCGGATTTTAAAATAATTTAAATAATTAATAAAATGTGCCACTTTTACTAAAAAAAAAGAAAAATTACCGCAACGTTTAAAATTTACTTTAAAAAAGGATATTAATTTTAATTACGAAATTATTGTTAATATTATATATTTAAATAACCGGCCAATATTTTATATAATCGATGCGGATATTATATTTTAATCAGCCCAATTTTTGGTTAATATATTAGCCAAAAAACGTGGAAAACGTTAAAATAATATTGGATTAATATTTATTTAAGTCCGTCAAACGTATTAACTTTTGACCTAGGGTTTAATTTCCGTATAATTAAATTTTACGCAAAAATACGCTTTTTAGGGATTATATACTATTAAATCCTTATAAAGGCGTATTGGATTGTAAATAAAATCGAACGTTTCCATACATTTTTAAAAAGAATATATAAAATTATCCGGGCAAAATACGGTGACGATTATTTATAAAAAACTACCTTTTAAATAACAGTAAAAACGATTAACGATACCGCCGGACCAAACGGGTTAATATCCACGTTATTTATTTTTGGAACCATACCAAAACTAATTATAAATTTACCACCAACGTTTATTTAGGCAAAACGCGCGAAAATAATAAATAAAACCATAATTAAATTCCGTAAAATTACCGCAAAAAAAAAATTAAATAATACGTTAATTGTTAAAAACGGGTTTAATATAAAGGATAGGCTACCGCGCACGTTAACGGTAAATAGCGAAATATTGGTATACCGCAAAAAAGGCAATTGAAATGGCTTTTATAAAATTGTTTTTATTATTAAAAATATAATACGGGTAATATTACCCCACGGCGATTTTAAATTTAAAAACACGTACGTTAAGCCTTATTACAAATATTAAAAATAGCCGAATAATATATAAAATAATTAAACCGAATTTACGTATTTAAAAAAGATTTAAGCACGGCGGAAAAAACGTTTAAAAACGGCATTAAAACCTCCGAAAAAATCCTTTAAATTAACGCCAAACCTTTTTATAAATACATTTATTATATTATAATAGATTATCCCCAAAAATAATTTTATAATTTATATAACGGTTAATTTAAAAAATTGACGGCGTGGTGCCAAATAAAAACGGTTTAAATTGCATTACGACGAAACGTTTATATTCACCAAAAAAATCCAATCCAAAAAATTGGTTATTAAATATAAAATTAAAAAAAAATAATAACGTTAAAAATTTTATTCGAATAATTAAACGTAACGGAAATAAATATTTTATTAAACGTAAAAATATTTAAACCAATACACGGAAATAACGTATATGGCCGGATTTTTGGTGTTAAAATGGTACGGAAGGTTAAAAAAATAATAAATCGCCCGTACGAAAAATTACGCCTTATTATCCAAAAATATAATAATAACGAAAAAAAACTTTATTAATCCAAACGTTAACGATTATACGGTGTAACCAACGCCTAATTTTAACAATTATATTTATTATAATGGCGTCATTTAATTACGTTTTTATAATTAGGAATATTAACCAAACGTACACCTAATTTAAAAACCAATTCGTTAAAAACGTATTAATAAAAATTCCGAAAGAATTACTGTATAAATATCCGCCGGGGATTTATTTTAAAATTAATGAATTATTATACGGGTTAATTAAATTAAAATTATATTGGTTTAATATTTATTAACGTTATTATAAAAACTAATTAAATTATATAACGTTTAAATACAATATTTATTTTTTAATTACGAAAAACGGCCAGTTTGGGCTAATAGGTTTACAAATAAATAATACGTTAAATTTAGGGGATTCCGAATTCGTTACGTGCGACAAAATAAAATTTTAAAAAACAGGGCTATTAACAAAACCGCAAAAAATATTGCAGACGGGAAACGTTAAAAATTTTAACGGTTGCAAAATAATATTGCGAAACGGCGATATATTAATATAACAAAAAAAAAATAAATTGTTTGGAGCTGATAAATTTATAAACACCAAATTGTAAATAATCATATATGGTCCAACGGGCCAGGGGCGCCTATATTTCGATTATTTACCAATTTGAGGTTATATTCGATTTTTTAATAACCGCGCAAACAATTAACCCGTTAAATATAAAAATCGAAACGTTTAATAAACAATTATAATAATAAATTAAAAATTAATAAAAAAAATTAAAATATATTCCGTTATTTATAAAAACAGCGAAATTATACGTATTCGTGGACGAATCGTTCGCCAATTTGAAAAATTTAAATTTACAAATAAATTACGTAATTTTATATAATAACGAAATTAGCCACAAAAACAAAAATAATTTTAAAATATAAAATAATATTTTGCATTAATTTTCCACCAAATGTAAACGCGTAATATATAACGTTTTGGTTAACGAAATTTACGGTATAACGAACGGGTTAAATATAAATTTTATATTAATACGTACGTTCCGAACAATTTATAAACGTAATAATTTACCGTTTTTAAATTTCGTAATTTGTACAAATTCCAAATTATTATACGATTATTTAATATAATTTGGAACCATTATGAAAAAAAAATTAATAATCGATATTATGGCGATTAAATAATCGTACGAAAAACGTAAAATTTAAAAAATCCGATAAATTAATGGATTAAATAACCTTGCAAACGCCATAACGAAAAAAACATCCGAATAACGCGTTGGAAAATTTAATATTAACGAACAAATTACAAATACGTGTAAAAAATTAAATATAACGTAATTAATAAAAAAATGCGAAAAAGGGTTATAATATAAAATATAATATAAATAAAATATAACGTACGGATTAATATTTACCTTTTAAAAAAAACACGAAAAATAACGATTTTTTAACCCCCGAAAAAAACCCGCAAAAAACAATTAATAAATTAAAATAAAATTTTTACAAACCGTAAAACGGCCCATTTGGCCTTTTTTTTCGGCCAATATAACCGCCACGGCCACGCCACCACCCTTTTTTTCCTTTTCCCAAATTTTTAATATTCCTTTAACGACGGGACGTTATTTAATAATTATTTAAAATATACGTTAACGTTAAATAAAAAAAACAAAACGGTAAATATTATAATTTATAATTTTATCGCTTTTGGCGATAACCGCCAAAAAACGGACGGTAAAAAAACGGGCGAAAACGGGGATTTTTTCGTAAAAACGCCCGGAAACGTATTTATAATACCGTCCAAAAAACGGGCTCGTTTCGCGGTAAACCGCGAAATCGTCGAAATTTTATTTGCCCGCGAAAATAAAACGTAAATAACCCAAATAAAATTTCGGCCGAATTACGCCGGCGGCGGGGCGGAAACGGGGGGCAGTAATAATAAAAACGTATATTATATATAAATTATTAATTTTAAATAATTAAACGAAAAATAAACGAAAAAAGGAAATACGTATATTTATTTTTGGTTTTAATAACCCGATTAACGGGCGTAATAATAATAAACTTTTTATTTTTACGGGCACCGGTAAAAATAATAATAATAACGGTAACGGTAACGGTAAAAACGGGGGTAACGGCGGCGGTAACGGTGGGCGTAAAAGCCCAAAAACGGCCCGAAAATAAAAAATACCGAATAGGGCCGGTAAACGTAAAATTATTAACGGCGCAAACCATTAAACCAAAAAATAATAATCTAATTATTTCTTAATTTATATTAACGATAATATATTTACCAAATAATTATTAAAAATAAATGGTTTATTTACAATAAATTTAATAAAACGTAAATTGGAAAATTAAAACGAAAAAATTACGAATTAAAAAAAAACGGTTTATTTATAAACGGATTAAAAAAAGATCGGTAATTATTATAATATATAATTTTTATTAAATTTTCGTATTATGGTTGGTTATTTATAATAAATTAAACGTTTACGTAAATAAAAGGTTATTTTATTATTATTAAAAAATAATAAAATCCCCCCTATTTATTAAAAAACGGTTGGAATAAAATATTCGTTTGCAACGTTGAAAAATTTCACGATTTTCCAAACACGTTATTTTCCTTTATTTACCCATTAATAATTATTTACAGGTTTAAAAAATACGTATATTTGCAATTAATATAAAAAATAGCCTGTATTTATTCGCGGGCAAATATACGTGTGGGTAAATCACGTGTGGTAACACGTGATTTTAAAACACGTAGCAGAGATTTTAACGGATTTCTGCAGGATTGTAAATAGTTACAGAACGATAAATAGCATGCATAAGAATACCGTTTTATTTGTTATATTGTTTTTACCGATCGCAGCGATCACTCTATTCCTATCAACATCCGTGATCCAGCGCCGACAAAATGAGCCAAGCCCCCCACACAAAAAAAGAGTCCCGCTTACCACCTGATTACTATCCTGTCCATATTCAGGAGGATGCCATGCGTGCTTTGGAACTTTTGAGACCAAATACGACGTTGGCGGTTATCAACAGCTTAAGAGATGTGAGATCAATGGGGATGACTTTTATGTTATTCTCGAATCTCGAGGAGGATCTCAAGACATTTCTTTTTCTGTTGGCTAGGAACTATGCAAGGCTTGAATGTGAATTCTGGCGGATGAATAGCTACATACCAAAACACAAGACGTACCTTGCTATAATTGTTTCGAAACACTACTGCTCCAAGCATGGGCTTCCCTTATAGTTGAATTACTTAGACGGAGGAGCTGGATGATTTCTGGGAATTGGACGGCGTAACATGGTAAACAAGGAAGTTTTTTTGAGAGGATAATCAAATGGATAATTAGTAAAGCTGTGTTTTTTCTTGTCTACAAAGATGTTATCAAAATAGTAGTATTAAATTTAGATAGTGAAAGTACCCCTTGTACTAGCAGCTTCTCCAGGTGTTTCTATATCTGCCGACAATGGCTAAATTTACATTGGACATTCATGGTACGCGAGTTGTACAATCCGTATTCTATTTGTTGTAAAGCAAATGCTTTTGGCAGTGGAAAGGTTTTTCTTTCTTTCTTAATTGTCAATCACATATTAATGACTAATCCCTCTATAAGCGTCTAAATTACCTTGAATCTAGAGATTTCATCTTACAACTAACTTTGTTTCAAGCTTCCCTTCTCCCCTTTTTACTTCTCTTACCTTAACCATACCCAATCTACCTTCTAACAGCCCGCCAACATGCGAATGCTTCATATTATTGGGGTCGCAGCCCTTTTCGCTGCCGGGGCCATTGCTGTCCCCGTGGAAGGCGAGGCATCCGAGATTCAGCCCAACGACGATTGTTCCTCCAAAATCATATGGTCCGGACTCCCCGCCGACGACGAGGGAGGAAAACCAGGCGGCAAATATGAGACGCTACCAGCGTACACGTACTGCGCTGAATGCAAGGGGCAATTTACGTTTGCACGCCTCCT
This sequence comes from Pyricularia grisea, assembly GCF_004355905.1. Lineage (NCBI taxonomy): Eukaryota > Fungi > Ascomycota > Sordariomycetes > Magnaporthales > Pyriculariaceae > Pyricularia > Pyricularia grisea. The sequence continues at coordinate 1,583,618 of NC_044973.1, read as the reverse complement.
TGAAAACCATCAGCAGAGACCCGGAAAATGTCAGGGCGCCAAGAGTTATCATAAGTCGGGTGCTCTCGAACTTCCACCTAGAGTGAAGAGAAAGAAGTATCGATTTTGTGGCATTTTTCCATGCACAATTAGGGAGAAGCCACCCGTTTCCAATTAAAATAACTTTACGAATAAGACTGCTGTATATATAAGCTATTATCATATGGTATACATTTAGCGAAGTATTTTATCGAGTTTTAAAATTTTAAATATTTATACAACCCGCCGAAATATTGGAATTTTAGTGAAAATTTTAAAGTGGAGGGTTTTTGGGGTTTATTCTAACGTATACGGTACCTGTAAAAGTTAAAAATTAGTGGATAAACGTTATAAGCAAAAATGTGAAAGTTTTATGAGATTTTAATTTATGGTAATTTCCCTTTACCAATAATTATATCAAGCTGTTGAAATTATGTATAAGTTTGCCTAGTTTTAATACGTTTCTAAAATCTCGGATGTATTTGATTTTATTTCGCAAAGTTATCGTTGTTTTAAAAAGTTGAATTTGGTGTGTAAAATCGCGAAAAGTCGGTGCTTCTGTCCATCGATTGTAGAACTAGACTAGAGTGTAAACCCCGAGACGAAAAGGTATTGGCCGTCGACATTCTCTGCCGGGCCGATTTATTCGTCTTCCTGCTACGACATACCCGCATCAGTAGGTGGTCTTTTTGTTATCGTTTGATCTTGACCCCGGGGATGTCAAATAAAACTCGCGGTTTGTCACAGCTTTTGTGTCTCTGGAATTATAATCGTAACATTTTCACACGTTGTCTTTCAAAAACCACCGGGATTGGGTATATAGCAACTGTTTCAATAGATTGTCAACTTTATTGAATAGCAAATATCAAGGCCAGAAGTCAGTCAGATGTTGCATGAGAGGCAATTGCTATTGTTTTCAATACTACTGTAGCCCAAAGCAATACTAAATTGTAAACACATCAACGGGATTAATCCTAGGACCTTCGATATTATGCGCAAAAATCTACGGATGCCATTTTTAGAAAAAGACCTCATGCCTGGTCCGCAGAAATTCATCATGACAGGATGTGATTCCGGGAGCCCCTTGTTGCCCAAAACGGCGACGTAGGTGCACTTTCTATTTTTTTAACAGTCCCCAAATTTGCGTCTGTGACTCCGGCAAGGTCTTGAATTGCTCTCAAGCCTGGGATCACATTTGTTGACTCGCCGCACAAAATTTTTTATTCATCTCGCTCAATCTCTCAGTTCACCGACTTGACGTGACTGTAAAGTCGGATGTCTTGTCACTTCCCACAACCTGATTAGTTCGGCAACCATCATGGAGCGCATTGAACATGTAACCCTGTCAACCCTAGCACAATATATTTATGCTTTTTGATTATTATTCTGTAAGCTAAGTGCATTTTATTCTCCGTCTTGTGGCTTTTTCGGCTCTGTGACCAACTTCTTATCCTCCAAACAGGTGAATACCTAGCCACACTTACCCGACAAGTTTGATAAGAAAAGGATGCTCGTCATAATATGTCATAAGTGCGGTATGCAGCAACATGGGATCTTGAAGCCATTATGCAGTGGAGAATGGGGCCACATCGGCTTCGCCCGGTAAGATTCCTTGCAAGAACTTAAATTATATCCTGGTAACTTGAAGTGCGCCTTTTTGGGATAGCCTTGACAGGGGCAGAGCCAAAGAAAAGAAGTAAAAGAACTAAAAGAAAACGGAAAGAAAATGTAGTTAAGGTTTATGCTTGCTCTCTACTTTGCAAGCTTTAGCCGACGATTTGATAAACTTCTCCTTTCTTAGCAATTTTACACAACAGCCTTTACGTTTGCGCTTGCTTCGATTCATTTTTATTTCGACTTACACTCCGTCAAATTATACTATGTTCCCGTGCGCAAGAATCACGACTAGTATTTATTCCATACTTGATTATATATTCTTTGAAATCATGCAAGTTGGAAGGGCTTTCGGTTTTCTTACTTTAGTCGCACTGCAAGCAAACATCGCCGCAGTACAGGCAGCTGAGTCGAGCGGCAAGTCCATTGATAATTGCAAACTGGACGTTGTGTACGAAGGCAAGGAATGGATGAGCAAAGAATTTTCGACAGGCTTTGACTTCACCTTCGATTTCCCTGATGGAAAGGTGGCTTTCACTCTCGGCAAGGATTGTTCCATCATTTACAGGCCCCTGACAGCCGCTAAAATCTCTGCCTCTCGGATCGAGAAACTAGGAAGGACATAGCCGAAAGGTGGCATGCCTGTGGATTGATGGCAAGAAAATAAAAATACAAGGGTGGAGTTGGAAGGAAAATGATAACCGCACTACAGAGAGGGAGTTGGCATCCCGGATAGGAATATTGGATCTGGGTTCAAAGTCACAGGAACCCACGTATCTGCGCAAGGGCAATCTAGTCGGGAATTTGGTCCCATTACCCAGGGATCACGCAAGTCGCGTGAACTTCAATGTTAAGACGCGGGCTTGTGCCGGTGTCCCCTTTGAAATTTAGAGACAAGGTGGACCTTATGAGATATATTTGTGATCTGCCATAAACGCGTCAAAAGCTGGAGGGCCCAATGTTTGTTGCACCGAAATCCCGGATATCTTGAAGCGGATCACTTGTGGACTAGAGCCATGTCTCGAAAGCCCTTCTTTGTGCCACGAGTAAGGCCTGCCAAAACCCGCCCATGGGGGCCCGCGCCGGCCCAAGTAGGTGGGTCGGGGGGCCCGCGGGTAAACTGTGATATTTATGGGGGGGCCCAACCCGGCCCAAATTTGAACGCGGGTTTTTTTGGCAGCCCGGGGGCCCCCGTGGGAAAAACCCGTAAATACGTAAATATTTCAAAATTAATATTTGTAAAATTCCGAAGGAAATTATACCAAAATAAACGTAATATAAAATAATATATTTTCCAATATAATTATTATTATTATTATTATTATTATTATTATTATTATTATTATTATTATTATTATTATTATTATTATTATTATTATTATTATTAATTTTTATTTTTTTCGTATATAATAAATTAAATTATAATAAAAATAAAAATAACAAATATTAATTATAATGTTTTTTTTTTCATTAACCGAATATAAAATACGAAAAAAAATAATTTATTTAGTAATATTTTATGTTTAAAAATTTCTCAAATTACGCCTATATAATATATTACTCCATACCCGTTTTAACGCCCTGGTTAAAATTTCCATAAAAACTTTATTATATTTTAATCCAATCTAAATAAAAGTAAATAATATAAATATACGGTTAATATTAGCCCGAATTAGGGTATTATTAACGGCCATTTTGATAATATTATTTTCATCGAAATTAAAATTATTATTTAATTTATTTAAATTATAAATAAAACCGACGAATTCCGTAAATTTATCGTATTTAATTTTTTCATTTTTCGGATTTAAATATTTATTTTCCACATTAATAATTTTAATACCGACCAAAAAAATAATTTTTGATTTAATCGAAATATAAATAATAACACGATCGCGAATAGCAAATAAATTTGGGAAATATTAATTAAACCGATAAAATTATTTAATTATAATTATAAACGTCTAATAAGAATTAAAATAGCAAATATAATTAAAATATCGCGGGTAATTTGGGCGAATTTTGGGAATTTTATTTTATATTTAGCCCATTAATTAAAAATATTATTATCGTTTTTTATAATTAAATATAAATAAAAATTAATAAGTATAACCATCCGTATAACCATTTATATTTTGGATTAGAATAAAATTAATATATTACGTATTTTATATTAAAAATATTTTAATTTTTAACCGGATATCTTTTTGGACGGATTAATCGATAAAATGTAAAAATTTAGTCGAATTTGAATTTTAATTATTTACATATTTGCATTTTTTCGAATTTGGTTTACGTTATAAAATAAACAAAACCGGATTAATACCCGGTTAAATTAATTTTTTTTTCGAATGGAAATTCGGATTTCGTTTTTTCGAATATAATTTGGTTAAACGGTTAACTTTTTTAATAATTAAATTTTCCACGCGTTAATTAATATATTTTATATAATATCGCAAACGGTTTTTTCGGAAATCCGTACACGTCGGGGAAATTAAAACAGCGGCCAAAAAATATAATTTTTTAACGTGGTAATATTAAATTAAATCGATATATTTATTTAATTTTGCTCGCACCGTTAAAATTACGGTTTTTAAATTAATATATTATCCCGTTTATGGATATTTTCGAATTTTTAATTAGAATTTGCGCTCGAAATTGGTAAAAATTATGCCGATAATTTTTAATATAAATAATATATATATAATTATTTCCATTTTATTTATTTTAAAAATATTGGTAAAAACCGTTCTAATTTTAATCGTTGTTAATAAATATTCCAAAATAATCCAATTTTCGTTAAAAATTTGAAATTTAATTAAAATGGCATTAACCGGATCGTTTTAACTATTTGGCGAAATAGAATATTGTTAAATAAATATTTTTATAATTTAACGGAATTAAAAAATACGCGTTATAATTAAATTAATCGAATTTTATTTAATTTGGATATTTTTAATTAATAATCGAGGGTTTTTAAACTTATATTTACCGGTAAATTATTATAAATTGCAAAAAAACTTTATCCGTTTAAAATTTTAATAAAATAAAACCGCCAAATATTTTAGTTAATATAAAATATTAGGTTAAATAATATTTAAATTATTTATTTAAATGATAATATATTTTTAAAAAATATCCCACGTTTTATTTTTATCCATATTATTAATAATTAAATTGTCGTCCTTATAAAAATTAACCAAAAAAACGCGGAAATTTATTTTGGTAATATAAAAATTTTAATATATAATTCTTTTTACAAATTGTAAAACGTGGGCCATATAAAATAATGGGGAAATTTTTGATTGTATTTAAAATTGGGAATTATAAACCCGAAATTCCGCCGCCACGTTATTAACGCGAAAATTGGATATATTATCGGCCGTAATAATTAATATTTTATTTTCCAATTTATATTTTATAATAATTTGGACCGTAATTTTACCAATCGTTTTTTTGTTTTATAAACGCTAATTATAATAAAATTTAAAATAATATAACGGCGTATTTAATTATTATTTACGTAAACGATTATAATATTTTAAAAAACGTGTTTTAAATTTAAATTAATTCATCCGTTAATAATTAAAAATATTTTCCTTTTTCGGGAAATATTGGCCAACGTTTAAATAATAATATTTTTAATTATTATTTGTTGTGAAAAAACCTTTTATTGGTTGTTTCGAATTTATACAAATAATTTAAATTCCAAATCGTGTATAATATTAAATTTTTTCCGTAACGAAATATAAAATCGGACGTAAAATTTTTCGATTTTATTTTTCGAATATTATTATACGTTTTTGGCCTATACGAATATATAATATTTTATTAACGTTACGTAAATAAAAGATAATATATAAAATAAATAAGTTTAAATTATAAGAAATCATTATATAAATAATTATATAAATAATTATATTTTTTTAAAAAAAATAATTTACCAGCCGAAAATTAACGTTGGTTAATATAATATTACCGGACGTTGTTTAAATTTCTGATTTTTTTCGGGTATAGGCAATAATATTATAATACCGTGTAAAAATATTTATTCCATTATATTATTATTGGTTTTTTATTAAATTAGGGATATTTTAATATTTGTATATATTATTTGTAAATAACGTATAATTCGCCGTTATTTTGGAAAAGTTTTTATTGTAAAAATTTCCAAATTTTTGCCAATTTAGGTTTTTGGAACGTTTTTAAAATTAAATCGGTTTTACTTTTTTTTAAATTTAGCGGCGAAACCAAAGGTTAATCACGAATAAATTAAAAAAATTATTTTATAATTTAAAAATATATAAATAATAAACGTTATTTTTTCCGCCGTTTACCACAGGTTTATTATAATTTGTAAATTTGTAATTTGTAAATAATGTAACGATGAATTCCGTTTCGGTATTTTGGTTAAAATTTAAAGGGAAATTATTTTCGTTTAAATTTACGTTAAATTAACATTATACGGGCGTTTTTACGTTCGAAATTTTATCGTAAAATTCGTTAATAAATGTAACATTTAAAAAGGATAATTTCTCGATTAACTCCCCCAAAGAATTTGTTAATTTATTTATTATAATTATATGGTTAAAAATTGAAAAAAAAAACAAAAATCGGTTTATAATATAAAACGTTAAAAGATTATTTATTAATTTAATTTGTTCGTTTAAAATTTGATATGGAATTTCAAATAATCGATATTAAATTTATTTCGGTTAACCCTTTTTTTTTCCAAATTATCGCTATTATTTATATAATAAATTATGGCACGAATAAAGTAAAAATATCGCGGATAATTACCGGTTTTTAAATAAGAATTTCCAAATATTTAATAACTTTTCACCTGTTTAATTTTTATTTTATATTGGTTAATCGAAATTAAATTTTCTATATTTATTAATCGTGTTTAATTTATACCGTTAAACCCGATTAAATAATTAAATTTTCGATTACCCGTTCGATTATAAAAAATACCAAAAGTATTACCCCCGGATATAATTTTATTTTAAAATTTAATTGTAAAACGAGGTTAAACGAAACAAATTGCGAAAAAAACGACGGAAAAGAAACCGCCAATTTAAAAGAATGGCCGTATTAATAACCAAATAGCAAAAAAGAAATAACGGACGAAAAATTGTGTAAAACGGTTTAAATTTAAAGGTAAATATAAATTATAATAATTATATTTAATAATTATATATTAATATGCTGTTTTAATTATTATATCAAAAAATATTCGCCGTTTATAATTAAATACGGATTTATTAATATTTAAAATCGTTTTCCAACGTATAATAAAGAATTTAATCAATACGGTTACGTTTTACGTTCGTTTATATATTTAAATTAAGGTTTTAATGGTTTTATAAAAAACCAGGGAAATGTTTTTAATATAATTATTTACGGTTTCGAATTTGGCTGTTATTAAGGCCAAACGGGTTACGGTATTTACCAAAACTATATTTTTTATCCGATTTGTTTTACAAATAATAGGGTATAAAATAAAATTTTAATAAATAATATTTATTTATTTTTATATTTATTTACTTATTTACCTCCTTATTTATTTAAATTATATTTGGTTTATTTATTTTAACTACTTAAATTGGTTAAAATATATTAATTTATTTAACGCAAAATTATAAATAAGAAAAACTTTTAATTTTAATTTTTTTTATTAATTTTAAAAGGGGTTGGAAAATAAAAACCCTTTTATTACGATTAAAGTATCGGGGTAACCTGTTCTTAAGGTAAAATACAGTGAGTTAAAACAATTAAACGTCTGAACTTGGTAATTGGGATTTTTAATATCTGGGGTAGAATTATAATTAATTCCTGGGTAGGTAATAAATTAATTGCTGCTAAATAATTTAAAATTAAATTTTATTTATATGGTAATAAACGTGCTTTATATACTAAATATTCCAAATATAATCCCTTTTAATTTATATAATTTATAATTCCCAATCGAGGTTTTACAAATTACCCAAAATTATTTTTTGGCGGTTATATAATATTACGTAACCCAATTTTTATATAATTTTATTTTTTGCCGGTCGGTGTTTTTTTAATTAAATATTATCCGGAAAAATAAAATCCCATTTGGCTTTTTTAGTACCGGCCCATTTATTTGGTCGTAATATTAAATCTTTTTTCCTTTTAACCAAATTCTTTTGTTTTTAAATAATTTATATTCCTTTAATTTTTGTTTTTGGTTTTTGGTTCTTTTTTTGCTAATTCTTTTTGCGTTATATTTAACCAAATTAATAAATTAAAATCGGGTCGTTTTTCGACAAAGTGTCCCTACGTTTTTTTGTTTTCTTTTTCCTTTTTTTGTAAATATATTTTCCTATTTTTATTATAAATTTCGCGGTATAATACGTTATATCGTTTCGCCGCAAAACCTTTTTCGTTATATTAAATATTTTCGCGTTAACCGTTTTGGTTATAATATATTAAATATTTCGAACGTCTAATTATATAATATTAATTGGTAATATTTAAAATTCGATATTAAAATAAAAGTTTTGGAGGAAAATATTTTGGCGAAATAGTAAAAAATTTAAAAAAATAATTAAAATTTTTCCGTTTGCGAAAATAAAAAGAATTATGGTTTAAAAAAATAATACGAACCGTATTTCGCGGTATTAATAATTTGGAAAAATTAAATTGCGTCGAACCTAAAAAAATAAAATAAAAAAAACGCCGCCAATCGGCCGAAATCTTTTTTAAAATATTTTTAAAGTTGTTTTTTTTGGATTTTAATTTTATTTGGGATTCGATTTTTTTAATGGGTTTTTAAAATCCTTTTTTATTGGATAAAAAAAATATTTTTACATAATATTCGGTTAGTAAATTATTTTATTTATATATTTTGGTTTGTGGTATGTATTAATTATTTTTCCGTAAATTTATTTGGTAATATAATTTCGGATTTTGGTCGGTTTTTAATTTTTGGAAATGGTAAATAGTATTTTTTTAAATTGTCCTTTTTTTTAATTCATTTGTTTGCAAATCCAGTTTTTAATAATATTGGCGAAATAATTTTTGGCAATTTTAAAAATGGTTAAAAAATTTCCAAATACTTTTTTTATATTTATAATTTTTTTATTTAATAAGGTATTTTGTTTTACCGTAATTACGTTTATGGTCGAATATTTGTTCGATTTTATAAATTTATTTTGCGTCGATTTCGATTATTTTTTACATACTAATACCGGGTGGTATTAATTCCAATAATAATACGTGGAATATTGGGTAAACTTTTATAATATTTGGTAACGATAATCCGTGATTAGTATCGCTAATTTTTTTATTAATTTTAAAAAATCCAGATCTTTCAAAATTTAATTTACTATTTGGTCGCTGTATTTTAATACTACGTCGAATAAAATAAATGTTACTTTTTTTTAACAAATGGTTTTTTTATCTAATATTAATTGGCGTATTTTATTATTTTCTTTCGTACGAATTTTAATTTCTGCTGGAGTTTTTTTATATAATTACCGTAATTTGTTTATTTGTTTATTGGTTTGTAATACCGTAATAATCGTTTTGGGTTTTCCGTATATTATAAGGTTAAATTTATAATTGGCGTAAAACGGGGTTATTTTAATATTCTCGTTTTTTAAATTATTATCAACGAATTATATTATAAATAATAATCGTATTTAATTATTTTATTTGAGGTTTATATAATATTTTAAATATTATTCAAATATTTGGTTGGTTTTTTTTACTTATCCGTCCGTTTAGGGGTAAAATACTATGAATAATTTATGGTTAATTTTTAATTATTCCATTAATAATTTCCAAAATTTTAATGTAAAAAATTTATTTTTATCGGTAACAATATTTTTTAATAATCCGTAATTATTAATAATTATTCGTAAAAATATATAAACGGGTTTTTCGGCATTATTATTCTCCTCATATAATAAAAAATAGGTATATTTGGTAAATTTATCCATTATAATTAATATATTATTATATTTAATTCGTGTGAACGGTTTTTCCAAAAAGGGTAATTTAACAATAAAATCCATAATAATGGTTTACCAGGCCTTATTAAGGGCTGGTAATAGCTATATTAACCAGTAAAATTTATATTTTGCGGATTTGTTTTTAACACAAAATTTGCAATTTTTAATAATTTTTCGGATTTTTTATTTTATTTTTTTAAAATTATAATATTATTTTAATTATTTCCACGTTTTAGAAATTTTTTAATATCCGTGGGTTTTATTTTCGTGGATTTTCTTTATTTTTTTGGTATAATTATTGTATTTATTATTATAAAATTCCGGTGTATTAATAAAAGGTTTTCGTTTTCGTTTATCGTAAAAATAATACGTATTTGTTTTGGTATTATATTTTTATAATTTGGCTTTTGGTTAAAGGCGCTAGCCCTGCCGTTTTTTATTTTTTTCCGGTAAATAATTTTAAAATGGAATTTTAATAAAAATTTTACACATTTAATTTATCGTTTATTTAATATTTTACTAATGGTAAAATGCGTTAGATTTTTATAATCCGTATAAATTAATATCTCGTGTTTAATTTCGGATAACTGGGGTTTTTATTTTTTAAATATTCGAATAATAATTATTAATTATTTATCGTATATTTAATAATTAAATTTTGGTCCATATAACTTTTATAAAAAAAGGCGTAAAGGTGTAATTTTTTTTTCGTTTCGTTGGCTAAATTATTTTCCAATTACGTAATCGAATATGTTGGTTTCGATTTCGAAAAATTATATTGGGTTTAATATTTTAAGAATTGGTTTTTTGGTTATTACATCCCGTAATTGTTCGAAAACCTGTTATATTTATTCCGTCCATTGGAATTTTAAATTCTTTTTAATTATATTGGTTAAAAAGGTGGCGATTACGCTGTATTTCTTAATAAATCTCATGTAAAAATTTACAAATCCGAAAAATATTTAAATGTTTTTTACGTTTTATAATTAAAGTTATTTTTTTACCGTTTAAATTTTAAATTTCTCCATTTTAATTTTTCTAAAAACGATGGTGTAACGGATTCGTGCTAAATGCACGTATTATATAACGTGTTAAAACGACGGGGATATACGTAACCCTTTTTTATATAAACACCCTTCCAACGCGAATAAACAACGGTTTTATACCTTTATCCTTTAATTTTAATAATAACTCCATTTGGGAACCTAATAATTTTAAAGCCGTTGGCCAATTATTTTATATTTATTAAAATTTGTTTTTTTTCGATTATTTATAAATTTACCACCAATAATTAAAGGCACCGCCCCAATAACGGAAATTACCTTCCAAAAAATATAACGGATAATTAATAAATTACAAAAAAAAATCTAATTTCTTAAATTAAATATTTTAATGGCGTTAACCGCGGTCGAAACTTTTTAAACCGCGTTATTATTTCGAAGAAAACTTTTTCGAAATTCCCTATTATACGACGATTTACCGGTATTATCTACGGTTTAACGTTACGTTATAAAATATAAATTCCGGCGGAACGCGGATTTTATTAATAATCACCGAAATTAATACAAATATTTTTGGGTAAATTTAAAATTCGTCGTTTAAAGAATTATCCGTTTTTATTATAAAATTGGCGGTAAAAATAAAATTTATAATTACGTTGATTTTTTTAAATATTAAGAACGTATTTATAATAATTTTTATAAACGTATTTAAATTTTTATTAAATTCGAATTATTAAAAATAAAGCCGGGCCAATTTTTCGTCCAATTTATTACAATTTTGAAAAGATTTTAACAACGGTGGGCGAATTTTTTTAATTGGACGAAATGCGGATAAACTTTTTGCGTCTTAAAATTTTGGCCCGAATTAAAAAGGTATACGTGGAATAAAATACCGTAAATAATTTATATTTCGACGTAATAATAATTTACCGCCAAATGGCCCCAAATTTGGAGGTTTTTAATTTGGAAAAACGGTATGGTTAATATTATACCCAAATAATTACGGTTTTAAAACCCGTAATTAACGGGAATATTCCGATAACGGGCGTTAACGTTTTGAAAATAAATAAACACAATTTATTTAAAAATAAACGTCGATACGGATATTTTCCGGCCTTAATAATAACGGGGGGCGAAATAAAATAACGCGTTTTTTAAATTTTATAAAACAAATATTAATAACGCCGCAAATTAAAGGCGTATTTCCGTTACGGAAATATTATTTACCAAATAATGGATTGTAAATTTGCAATAATATTACGCCCAAATATAACGGTTACCATAATATTATTCAAAAGTTTTTAATAAAAAAACGAATAATTTTTAACACGAAATTTAATTAGGGGTTTACGCCGGATAATATAAAAAAATAAAAACCGTAAAAACGGTAAAAATAATAATAAACGACGGCGAAAAAAAATTTACCAAATTATAAATGGTTTATTTTTTTATCCCCGGTTTTTTAAATAATTTACAATTTATTAATATATAAATAAACTTAAATTACGAATATTACGCGGTAATAAACAAAAAATATACGGTTCGGTTACGGGTCGATAAATTTCCGTTACTTATTCCGCGTTAATTAGGCATTATATTAAATCGCGCGTTTTTAATAATAAAAAAAATTACGAAATACGAAATGAATGTGGACGGGTGGGTAATACCGATATTATTTTATATTATTCCGGGTTTAATCCGGAATATAATATTAAATTTTTTTTGGATAATATATAAAAATCTTTTTTTCGACACCGATTATAATAAATTCCGTATTGGGGTAATAAAAAAATATTAATCCGCGAATTATCGGCGCGATGAATTTAAAATAAGTTTACCGTAATTATCGGTAATATATTTTTAACGGTTTATAAAAGGGTAAAACGGAATATTTTCGAATAAATAAAATTCGCAATAATTGTTTTACGCAAAATAACCCAAATTTTAAAAATAAATACCATTATCACAAATAATCCCGGACCGACCCAATTATTTAGGAAATTGGCCGGTTTTAAAAATCTATTTAATCAAATTAAAATATTCAAATTCCTTTTATATAAGGGATAATTTAATTATTATATCCAATTACGGATAAATGATTAAAAACGTATTCCAATATTACCCTGGGGACGATTATATTATATATTTAGGGACTAATTATTAAAATTACGGAAATAATTTATAAATATAATGGATAAGAATTAAATTCGAGCAAGTTTTTTTTAACGGTAATATTAATGTTAATAATCCGTAAAACCTTTAAAAAATGGCGTTTTTACGTCGATTACCGGATATTTAATAATATTATAATACAAAACCGTTACCCGTTATTATTAATTAAAAGAATAATCCGTTTTTTAACAAAGGTTAAATGGTTTACGAAAATAAACGTACGCGCCGTTTTTTACAAAATAAAAATAGTAAAAAACGACGAATATTTAATAACGTTTTGGACATGGTTTGGGTTTTTCGAATGGCTGGTTTATTTTTTTAATTTAACCGGAACGCCCGTAATTTTTTAATATTACGTTAACGGAATATTAAACATTATTTTGGGCAATTTTACGTCTGTTAACAGGAGCCGATTTTATAAGGCTACCCTGTACCCAAAATAAATAAATAAACAAAATAAATTAATAAAACGCATGCACGCACAAAACTTTAAATATTACGTCTTTTTTACAATAAAGCAAATAAAATAAATAAATAATATAGCTTAGTGGTATAATTCATATAATAATAAATATAACAATAATATAAAGTGTATAAATTCGATTCCCAGTATTGTCGCATTTTCTTATAAGTGTAATAAGTGCAATAAGTGATCCAGGTGAACGGTTCTAGCCAGCCCTGCGTGGCAAGAACCGGTCACGTGGTTCTACCCCGCACTTCCGGCAATTCGGATCGAAGATATCATACCATGGAATCGGTACACGTATCCAATTCTAATACTCTACACAATAACGAATATAATAACGATCTTACAATTAATTGTGCAATCAACTATAAAAACAATACAAATTTCTACTATCCGCTAGCAGACGGTTATCTGCCATTTCTACGGTTTAATTATCCCTATAAGTGATCTCCAACCTTAAAACCTTAAAGCTACCTCGTAACCTCCTTTAAAACGTCGGCGTATTTAAACGATATATTAATTTATTCGTTAAATTTTAAAAACGATTATTGGCGGAAAATTCGTTTAATCTTTTAAAAATTAAACAACGCCGGATTAAATTTAAATTTGAAAAAAAACGTATTCGCGGTAAAAAACAAATATTTGGAATTTATTATTAAAATAAAAAAAGGGATTTAAACGAATCCGGAAAAAATCCACGCGATACGGAAATAAAAAATATTTATTTGGTTAAAAAACCTACGAAAATTTTTAAGATTCGCCAGTTTTTACCGAAATTTTATTTAAAATTATTTCGTTTTAATTAAATTATTATTATCGTTGATAAAAAAAATATTTTTCCGTTGGATTTTAAAAATTAATAGCGTATTTAAAAAATTAAAAAAGGTTTTTTTTTCCAAATTCCAATTTTCGTTTATTGGAACGACGTAATAAAAATTAAAATCGAAATAAATTATTCCGGTTTGGTTTTGGACGGTTACCTGTTCCAAAAAAAACGGACGGATTATAAAAGTTAATGGTTTTTTATTCGACGAAATTATCCCCAATATAAAAAAATTATATAATTTATAATAGAAAATTATTAACGGTAATAATATATTTAAAAATTTAAAACGCGGAATTACAAAATATCCGCCAATTATTTTTAATTTTAACGGATTATAAAATATTAAAATATTTTTTTAAATTAAAAAAAATATTCGAAAAATAAATACGGTGGGTAAAAATATTTGCCAAATTTTATTATTATTTCCGTTCTCGTTTTAAACAATTAATACTAATTTCTAATACGTTTATTAAAAAAAATAAAACAAATATTATAAATTAAGGCTAATTACCGTATTATGTTTTTTTTACCCGGTAATAATATTAGCATTAAACCAAACCAGCCCCCGGATTTAAATTAATATAATATTTACCACCCCGTTCCTATAATTATATTTGGCCGTTTTTTGGTAAAAAACGTTGCGGGAAAATTATATATATTATATACGTTTAAAAACGGTTAATAATAATGTATAATATTTTCCCCTAAAAGCCGAAACGAGGGCGCAAATTGTAAATTACGCGGTTAACGCGTTAAATATATTTTTATACCGAAAACGCTTATAATTACCGAATTGGAAATTTTGAATTATTATTATTTTCCAAAAAATTTATAAATTATTTATTATAAATTATATAAAACGGAATAATATTTTCGCCATTTTAATACGGAATTATTCTTGGAACGAAATGGCAAAATATATAAAATAATTTATTTATAATTATAATATATACCGGAAATTAAAACCTTTCCAACGTTTTCAATAAAAATAATTATAATTTTTACCAATACCGGATAAATATTGAAAATAAATTTTTATTAATTTTATAACGGATTTATTCGGATACGAGAAAACCGCCCCCCGATATTTAATAATTATAACCAATAAATTATTTAAATATATATAATTAAAGGTAATATATTCGATAAAAGTAAAAGATTGCGTTATAAAATTTAAAACGGTATAATAATAATTCCGGGGTTTTTTCGACCAAATTATTTTAAATAAAAAATTAAATTGGATGGGCGAATTTTGGACGGAATAATGTAAATAAATAAAAATTAAATATTTTTTTTATAATATATTACCCCAAAATTAACGGCGGTATAAAATAAACGAATTAAAAGGTGTAATATTATTTACAAATTTACGTGACGTTTAATTAAAAAGATTGGCCCAAATATTTAAACGTAGCTTAATTATTTTTTAATAATAAAATTTTTTGGGTTACGGATATTAATCCGAATAAATTATTATTGGGGTTTAATATTAAAATTATTCCGTTTTAATAACCCCCGCCGCCCGTTTTTTCCACGAGCCCAAAAAGGCGCACGACCCATTTTATTAAATATTTACGTTAAAATATAAATATCGCCCAAATTATTATAATATATATATAATAACGATAAAAAATTGGGGCGAATTTGTGTTAATATCCGGTAAAAATATTTAAAATAAGCGACGAAATATATTTTAATTTCCGTAATATTTGTAATAATCGCCCGTACCGCAAATTCGATTATATTTATAAAAAATATATAATAACCGCGGTATTTACGTTATTAATAATTATATTAAACGTACCGGGGGGTATTAACCCGATTTTTTACGTTAAATTAATCGAACGTATAATTACCGACCCGTTTTTTTTAATTACGTATTAACATTAAACCGGGGCCGGTAATAATAACGGACGGGAAAAAAAAATAAAAAAAACGAATAAAAAATAAAAAATATTTTATCCGTCAAAAACCGTAAAAGGAAAAGTTATGGCCGTATAATATTGGTTAAATAGGTAAATTATAATAATTTTATATAAGAATTTTTAAAAGATTTGGAAAACGTTTAAATTATTAACCAATTTAAAATGTAATAAAGTAATATATATATAAATAACGGTCCGGGAAATAAATAATTTCGATAAATTATTATGAAAAATTAAAAAACCCAAAAATATATATATAATATTAAAATTACGCGAATTACGTATTTTATAATATAAATATTAATAAAAATAAAACGAATTTTAAATTTTTAACGGGGCGAATATATATTATATTGGCCCGAAAACCGGGAAAAATTCCCCATTAAAAACTGGCGATAATACAAAAACGCACGAAAGGTAACGAAAAAATAAATTCCATTTATTTATCCACCCACGGAATAAAAAAAACCCATTTATTTATCCGATAATTAAATTATTATACTAATTTTATTACGGGTATATATTAACGACGGCCATATTTATTTATTTTTCGGTTTAATTTTCGATTATTTAAATAATAATCCGGAAATAAATCGAATTTAAAGTTATCCAAAAAATTATTTTAAAAAAAATCCGTTTCCGGAGCGGAAATTTGCCAAAAATAAAAAAATATTATAATAAAACGGTCACGAAAAACGTTAAATCGGTTATAAAAACCGCAACGACGAGATGCCAAACGTATTCATATTAGGGCGACGGAAAAAATTACGGCCGAAATCGTTTTTAACGGATTCGGAAATTTTAATATAATAATAACGTTGGAAAAAATCGCGGAAACGAATTAATAAACGTAAAATAAATTATAATTACCGGATAAAAACCGGCGTTTAATTTTATTATTAAATAATAGTAAAAGCAAAAATGGCCGCGTTGGTTTTACGTTGGACGGCGATAATTTTACGCGTATAACTTATATATATTTTAAACATTTCGAAATAATGTTAATAATTACGTTTTTAAACGCTAATACGTTAACGCGGCGGGATAAAAATTAAAAAAAACGGGATTTATTCCAAAATAATTTATATTTTAGGCAAATTTACGGATAAAGTATTACGTGGTTTTATTATTATTATTATTATTATTATTATTATTATTATTATTATTATTATTATTATTATTATTATTATTATTATTATTATTATTATTATTATTATTATTATTATTATTATTATTATTATTATTATTATTATTATTATTATTATTATTATTATTATTATTATTATTATTATTATTATTATTATTATTATTATTATTATTATTATTATTATTATTATAAATAATAATTATATCACCATTATTACGGTTACCGTCCGAAACGGTTACGTTTTCGGTATTACGTAAACGATAGTATTTCTTTAAATACGCCGCGTAAATAACGTAAAATTTATCTATTATATAAACGCGACGGCCTAATTTTACGATACGGCCTTTTTTTTATAAAATATGGCAACGGCGGTAATATATTAATTACAATATATAATTTTTTACAGTTTACGAAATTTACGGCGGAAAACCGGGTTTTTGGCAGAAGTTTTTTATAATTATAAACCAATTTTTTATTTTTGCGGTATTTATTATAAACCGTGCCGTTAAAACGGGGGACGAAATCGAAAATACCAATAATTTTCGCCGCGTTAATATATGGAAAATAAAACTAAAATTACTATTTAAATATAATAAATAATTTATTATTAAAATTATTTTTAACTATAATTATATTTATAATACGGCGGAGTTTTTATATAATATATTAACGGGAAAAAATATATTAAAAAAAAGTACCGGTGTAAATTTACCGAAAGAATATTGGGATTATTATAATTATTTGGTAAACCGAAAAAACATTAAAAAATTTGCCCCTTTTTCCAAAAATACCGGTTATTATATTATTCGATTTAATAATAAATATAACGCGATAACAATAAATGGCGGTATAACGATAAATATAAATAAAAAACGTATAAAAACCGGGCAAAAATTAAATTAAAAACGGGGAAAAAATTAACGTTAAACCAAAAAATAAATTGCGAAAAACGAAAAATAACGGTAAAATTACGCAAAAATAAAAAATCGTAATCCAAAAATAAAAAAAATGGTAAAAAAGAAATTAACCAAAAAAAAACAAATACGCGGAAAAAATAAATAAAGTGAAAATTTTATTCGCGGTTATAATAATAAATAAAAAATACGAAAAAAAATAAATAACGGGCGGGCAAATAAAAAAACCTGTTTATTATTAAACCGTAAACGGGGCGATAAAAAAAACCGCGCCCCGGACCAATCCAAAACGTATTTAAATATAACCGCGGATTAAAAATAAAATAAAAATAAAATAAAAATAAAATAAAAATAAAATAAAAATAAAATAAAAATAAAATAAAAATAAAATAAAAATAAAATAAAAATAAAATAAAAATAAAATAAAAATGAAATAAAAACGGAATAAAAATGGAATAAAAAAGGTTTATAAAGAAAAAGGCACGCGAAAAAAAACGGTTGGAAAATACGGACCACGGCCCCAACCAATATTATAAAAACAATAACCCAAATAATTGGGCGAAACCAATTAATATAATATTAAAATAAAAAAAGAAATAATACGGAATCACGGGGCGTGATATTTTAAGCCCGGACCAACCCGCCCCGATAAAAAAAGGCGGTTAAAAGAATTATATAACGGATTTATATTAAATGTACGTATTATATAACGTGTTAAAATAACGGGGATATACGTAACCCTTTTTTATATAAATACCTTTCCAACGCGAATAAATAACGGTTTTACATTTTTACCGTTTAATTTTAATAATAATTCCATTTGGGAACCCAATAGTTTTAGGGCCGTTAACCAACCCTTTTATAAATGGTATATTTTAAAAAATTAATTTATTTATTGTAAAAAATATATTTATTAGGTTTAATTAAAAGTTTGGCGTTTTATAAGTTTTATAAAATTGTATAAACGTATTATTTATACTTTTCCAACGTTTTGGAAAAAATAAAAATATTATTTAAATAAATAACGATAAAAATATTTAAATATTTTTTAAAAACGTGGTTAATTATGGTTTGGAAAATTGTTGGGACGTTGGTAAAACCGAAAAATATTATTAAATATTCGTAATATTTTCGTTTGGTGCGAAACGAGGTTTTTTATTTTTCGCGTTTTTTATACGGATTAAATTATATGTTTTTTTAAAATTTAACGTCGTAAACCACTATATTTAATAAAATATATTTCGGAATTTTCCTATTAATGGAAATGGGTAATAAATTTTAATGGTAATATTATTTAATTGTTTATAATTTACGTATAATTATAATTTTCCGTTTTTTTTTAATACGAAAAAAATCGGATATTTTATTAATAATATCGATAATTTAATATAACCTTTTTAAAAAAATTTACGAAATATTTGTTTAATATTTCCATTTATATTAGATTTAAACCGTATATTTTGTGGAATTTTGGTTAAGTTTTTTTTAAATAATATTTCGTGGTCGAACGGATTATATTTGGATAATTTTATTTCGAATTTTGGGTTAAATAATCGAATGTAAATTTAATACCTTTTTGGGATTTTGTCGTTTTTAATCTGTTTTTTTGGTTTTATATGGTTGGATTGGTTTTAGCCTGTGAATAATCGCCTTTTTTCCGATATTAGCTCCGGGATTGGTTATTTTCCCTATAAATACACCATTTATTTTATTTGGTTCGTCCGTATTTACGTTTTTTGTATAAATTCTTCCATATTAAAAATCGTTTAATAATTAGGTGTTTTTTTTTATTAAGTTTGGTCGGTAATCCAATTTATTTTGAGACTATTTTTTTTAGACCAGGAGATTTTTAAAATTATATTTTTATCCCTTATTTCCATAATATCCAAAATAATTTATTGTTTTCGTCCGTAAGTTTCCATCCAAAAATGTACCGTTTTTATTTTAATAATACCGTTCCCGTATAAAACTGCCTTTTTTTCCACGGTTTATAATTAGTATAATTTTTTTTTACTGCCAAAATATTCGTCGTATTATTACCATTTTTGGTAATATATAATTATTTTATATTCCATTATTTAAAAATATTTATATAAGTTTATTATCGAATCGTATATTAAAAAATATATATTCGTATTTTATTACCGTATTTTTTATAACGTTTAAAGCTTTTTATTTTTTAATTTGTTAAATTTTTACCTCGGGTTTTTGTTTTTTTTATTTCGGGGCGTATAATTGTTTTTAATTTTTATTTGGTTAAATATATGTTTTATAAACGCAGGCGTTTTACGTGCGTTCGTGGGTATTTATTGGATTTTAATTTATAAATCCCACACTATTTTAAATATTGGTGCGGGCGTTTAATATTATTATTTTCATATATATTAATTTTAAATTTTTGTTAATATATAAATTTTATAAATATTTTGGATATATTCGTATTATAAAAATCGGGGTTAATAATAATACGTTATGGGGTATTCGTCGTTAAATATAAAAATAATTATTGGTTTATTTTGGGATTTGATTTTAATTTTTTAATTAGGTAATTTTTAAATTGTATAAATTTTGTGAATTTTGGTAATTAATCGTCGTCGTGGAAAAAAATTGTGGTAAATTTTCCGGTTTAAATATATTTTACAATTATTTCGGAAATATTTAATCCAAAAAATGTGGGTATATTTTGGATATTTATTATTAAATTTCGGATTATTACCGAACGTCGGATTAACATTTCCCGAAAAATTTCGTTTTTATTATTCCAAAATATATTTTGAAAATTATATTAATTAGTTATTTCGGTATAAATTATTTTGTTTTTTTCGTATTTATATAAATTATCGTTTTTTACCGTATTATATGTATTGGGGGTTATATTTTCCTCGTCGTTAAATTTCTTTTTCGAATTATGATTCGATTTTTCCGTTATAATGTAATTGGTTATTTTAACGCGGTGGGTTTATTTTAACGGTTTTATATCTAATTTCTTTAAAACGTTTAAATTGGTAATTTCGGGTAATTTGGTATTTTGTCGGTATAAATTAATTGGTGGTTTTATTCCGTTAAATATTCGGTTATTTATTATTAAAATCCGAATTTTTTTAAATTTATAAAAATATTATTTTGTATTTATTTTAAAATTATGATAGGTTATATAATTATTATTATAATAAATGGTCCAATTTATTAAGTTATATTATTTAAATTATATTTATTGGTGTTTGGTAACGTTAAATTTTCGTGGTTTTTCTGGTTTACTTTTAAAATCAAAAATAAAATTAGGGGCGTTATTTTGGTTATTTGGGCAATTTCTCGCAGTATATTTTATTTTATTATATTTAAAATATTTGCCGTTTTTAGGATTTTTGTGGGATTTTCTATATTAAATAACGTTAAAATCCATTAGTCTATTATAAATATTATACGCGGTATTATAAAATTATAATATTATATAACGGGTTTAATATTATCCGCCATTATATTTATTATACGCAGGTTGGAAATATTAATATTTATAACCCGTATTGGTTTATTATATTAAAATAACGAATATTTATTATCCGTTTTATTTTTTTTATCGGCGTTTGTAAATTTTATTATTAAATTTAATAATAAATTTAATATATTCGAAAAAGTTTTCGGGTCGATTAAATTTGGATATTTTATTTTTTATTTCCGATTTTAATTTTTCGTAAAATTAAACAATTTTGGTTTTTTCGGTTATATTTATTTTGGTTGTTAATTTTTTAAACTCGGTTAGAAAAATAAAAATTAATTTGGTTTATCGTAAATTAGCCAAATTCTATTCGGTTTATCGTTTTTTATTGGATTTTTAAAATAAAACAACGGAAAATACGTTTATATTTTGCGAAAATTAAAAAAATATCGGTAATTTTTCAACGTTACTTTTCGGAAAATACGTCGAATTATTTTTATAATAAAAATTTAAATTAAAATAATATTTGTCCGCGGAAAAGAATAATTACGTATATTATTCTTTTTATTTTATTGCGGAAAATCTCCAAATAAAATATTTGGTAAATACGTATTTACACGAAATATTTTTTAAATTATCCGGAAATATTATCGAACGTGGTTAAAAAATTAAATTTAAATTTTTTTTTAAAATTAAATTGCGCGGAATATATATTTTCGGAATTTTTGGGTGGTTTGGTTAATTTATTTGCGGAATTAAATTTTTTCGTTCTTATTATTACTATTATTTTTGGACCGGATAAAGGTTTTTTAAACCATTTTATTATTCGTAACCGGAATATTAGGAATATTATTTTTAAACGTTTAAAAAAATATATTATCGGATATTATTCGGTATATTTTAAAACAAAATATTAAATAAAAGCAATTAAAATATTACGATTAAAGTATCGGAATAGCCTGTTTTTAAAATAAAATATAATAGGTTAAAATAATTAAACGTTTAAATTGGGTAATTGGGATTTTTAATATTTGGGGTAAAATTATAATTAATCTTTGGGTAAATAATAAATTAATTACTGTTAAATAATTTTAAATTAAATTTTACTTATATAATAATAAACGTGTTTTATATAATTAATATTTTAAATATAATTTTTTTAATTTGTGTGATTTATAATCCCTAATCGAGGTTTTACAAATTACCCAAAATTAGTTTTTGGCGGTTATATAATATTACGTGACCCAATTTTTATATAATCCTATTTTCTACCGGTCGATGTTTTTTTAATTAAATATTATCCGGAGGAATATAACCCCACCTGGCCTTTTTGGTACCGGCCCAATTATTTGGTCGTAACACCTTTTCACCGTTAAAATTATATTATATTAATTTTAATATTTGGGGGCTATATATTACGGGCCCCTCTTAAAAAGGGGTTTTAGAATCGCGGGTTAAATAATGCATAATATATAACGCGTACCAAACCATTAATAAAAACGGGGAATATTTTAATTTTTTTAATAATAACGGCCGTATTAATTTAGTTAAAAATAAACTATAAAATATATTATATATTATTCTAAACGCAAATTTTTATTATACTTTTACTATATTTTAACCTTTTTAATTATAATAATTTATTAATAATTTATCTGCATATTCTTTTTTTTTAAAAAATTAAATCTTTTAATAAAATTAAATATTTATATAGAAATTATAATAAATATTATAGTTAAATATATAATATAAATATAATACAAATCTACGTTTAAAATAATATATAATATATTTTATAGTTTATTTTTAACCAAATTAATACGGCCGTTATTATTAAAAGAATTAAAATACTCCCCGTTTTTATTAATGGTTTGGTACGCGTTATATATTATGCATTATTTAACCCGCGATTTTATCGTGACCCGCGATTTTGCAACCCCCTTTTGAAGGGGGCCCATAATATATAATCCCCAAATAGTTATTATAATTTAATTTTCCATATTTTAATTTTAAAATATAAAAAAGTTCCGTAACCATTTATTATAACCGTATTTGGGTATAATTTTATATTATAGGTAAAAAATCCTTTTTAAATTCCTCAAATATTATATTGTAAACAGGTTTTATAATTAGTATTTATAACCTTTTTATTTTTTTATTTGTTATTTCGCCAAAATCGGGTATTTTAACCCAATCGGCGGCAATAAATGGAAATATAACCCATTTTGGGCATTTTTTAAACAATTATTCGGTAAATTGTTCCAATCGATTTGCTAAATATATTTGTATATATTTTATAAAATATTTGTTTGGTTTAAATGCGGCGTATAAGGGTTTTGCGACTAAATATTTTATATAATTTGTACGCGCGGAATTTGGCGGTGTTTATAATATAAATATAATTTATAATTAAAAATTTGGGCACGTTATAATTAATAAAAACGCGTAATAAAATTTTTTTAACAAAGGTGAAAAATTAAATAAACGTAAAATAAATTGTTTTATATTATAATTGTTAAATTTGGTATTATAATTTTTAATTTGGGGAATATTTATTTTATTTTATTTTTAAATATTTGGTATATTTGGTTTATATTATAATTATAAACCGCAATATTTTTTGCCTCATAATATATTTTGGTGATTAAATACGTAGTTAGGGAATACCAGCATTAATATATAATATAATAAACGGAACTACGTATTATTTAATATTATTAATTAAAAAGAACAGTAATTATTTTATATGATAATTAATTATTGACCAATTTAGCCATTTTTTTTAAAAAAACGTTAATATATTATTAAAATAGGTAATTTTGTGGCAAATTTGGCGCATTATTTTACCAATTTTTATAATATTAATAAACGAAATATTTTTAAAAAAAACTGTAAAAAATTTGGCGGACGAATTTATTTACCTTATTTTGGTAATTAGTTTATTATAATAATAAAACAGCGATTATTCTTTCCCATTTAGGTATTATTTTTTTGATTTTTTAATGGGAATTTAAAAAGAAATTTTGAAAACGTTTTCCAAATTGTTAAAATTATCCACGTTTTCCCAATATTTGTTATTAATTAAGGCGGAAATGCGTATTTTTAAACCAAATTTGGACTGTAAATTTTTTAATATTAATTTTAACGTTTTTTAAATGGTTATAAAAAATGGTTATTATAATTTTATTATTTTAAATAATTATATGGAATAATTATTTATTTTTTGGTAATATATTTTATTTTAAATTTATTTTTTATTTATTTTTATCTTAAATTTATTTTTTATTTATTTTTATTTAAATTTAATCGACGTTATATATTTATAACCAACGCGTAATTTTAATGTTTACCGCGATATTATTATATTAAATTATTTACGCGCGCGGTTTACGAGTAATTTAATTTTATCGCCATTATTTGCTAATTTTTAAATTTTTTATTGCGGTTTCGTAAATTCTGTGCCTTATAACCGATATTATTATTTGTTTTACGTTAGGGTATTATTTTTGGTTAATTTTTAATTATAATTAAAATTATTGTGGAAAATGCAGGTTTTTACATATTTATTAACGATATTTATTTTTGTAAATAGTGGTTTTTCCAATATAAAATAAAACCGTGATTAAATTGTAAGGTTATAAAATTTGTGAAAGTCTGAAATTTTTATTATTATAATTAAATTTTAAAATTCGGAAATTTTTTTGCAAACGGTGTTTTTTTAATTGGGTTAATTTTATATTTATCCCGTATTTTATCCAATTAAAAAAACGCTGTTATTTAAAAAAAAATTTATATTAGTTTTAATCGGATTTAACCTTATCCCCCCATTTTTCTTTTTTTTCTTTTGGTAATTACGTAATAATTTTCGATTTTCCATCCGATTATTTATCCAGCCCTAATTATTACCAATTTAAATTGTTTATTTGGTAATTATTTTTTATAATTTATTTCCGTTAAAACGTTTTGTAAAATTTTTAAAATAAAAATAATACGTAAATTTTATACGGGCAAAACCAACAAAATATTTTTTAAAACCGCAAATAAAAAAAATATTACCAAAAAACGTAAAAATATATATTTTAAACCCGGTAATATATTTTTATTTTTTTATTATATATTTAATTTATTTACTTAATTTTATTTTAATTATTATTTTGCGGAAAACTCGAAAAATATAGCGAATTTTCGAATTAATTATTCCCAAAATATTTTTTTAACGTTTGGTTCGAAAAATTGCTTACAAATATTTACTTAGTTACAAATTTTTTATATTTATTATCGCGGTTTTATAAAAAATTATTAAAACGTTTTTTACCAATTTTTTTATTGGTAATCTTTTTATTTTTTTACGTTATAACCATCCATTATAATTATTTTAACACAAACTAATTTCTAATTTTTACGCCATATATATTCGCCGTATTATTATTTAAATTAAAAATATAAATTTCGTTAAATTTATTTTTAATATTATAAATAATTGGACGTATTTACACGTTAATATATAATTCAAATTTATATTCCATAACGTTATACCCGTCAAAAATAACCCCAAAGTTAAAAACAAACCAATCGCCCGTTTTAATATAAATAAACTTTTTGGTTAAAAATTATTATAATTTTTTATTGCGTAACGTCCGCGAATAAACGGAAAAATAAATGGTAAAATTTTTATTATTAAAAAACGTATTATTCCGGAAAAAATTCCCAAATTTGTTTTAATTTTACGTTTAAAAATTTATTTTCGATTTAACAAAAATAAATTAAACATTTCGCCGTTTAAATTATTTAATTTTATTTTTTATATTATTAAAAAAGTTTTGGCAATAACGAGGAATGTTTTAACAAGAATACCAAATCCGACGAAAATAAAAAAAAATAATGCGTTTTTATTTTAATTTAATAATTTAATATAATATAAAATAATTATAAAAAATAATTACAATTTTTTAAAATTTGCGTTATTTTATTTAATTAAATATACAAATATTTTATTTTTTCCAATAATGTTTTCGTAAATTTTAATTTTGTATAAAATCCGCGGGTTACCCAATTCGGGCTTTGGCAGGCCTTAGCCACGAGTAATTTGATTTAAGGGAAATATTTTAACCAAGGCCGTGTGTGGCGGTGCCAGTGGATTGGGAGCAGACGTGCTGGCTCCTTATCAGATCCAAGCTCTCGAAATGGATAAAATCACTTAATGTTTGCCCTCGTCAACATAAAAGATAGGGGACACAAATGCTCCATCCAGTGTATGGTACTAGATACAAGAGCAGAATTCGTGATTGCGAGTCTTCTTTATTAGCCGCTAATAAATTGTGCAAAATTCTGGCACTGAAACACAAGCAAGTCCATCGCCTATAAGTTACTTCTGGATGGAAGGGTTGAAAAGTTAAGTACAATAGTATTTCTGACTCCATATTGGGTACGAGACGCAAGTAGTTAGAGTTGACAATTGCTGCTGTTGCTTTTGCGATCTTGTGAATGGAATGTCTGGTGTGAATGACTTCATAGGGGGGAAAAGAAATCTAGGATTTCTGGCTGCGTGCCTAAAATGTATCCTGCGTGTTGGTTTGGACCGATTTCACCACGAGAAACAAAGTGGGTTCTAAAACCGCACGTACCTAGGTAGGTAGGGATTTACTACTCAAACTAGCTTAAGAGATCAGTGACCAAGTTGCGATTTCTACAGTGTTAAGGAAGAGGCCAGGAAAAACCACTGTTCAAGGCTTCAAGCCAGAAAAGTACATCTGGAAACACTTTGCAGAAAATATTGTGAGGTAAGGCACGCACCAGCCCAGTCTTTCCGGATACCAGCTAAGAGCGGGCGATCAGTCGAAAGTATGTCAATATCACTTTGGTTCTCTCTGTCACCTGTTTCTCATAAAGGGACGGTTCTGTTCTCTTGCCGTCTGTCTATGTCGGTGAAGAAGAGGAAGAACTGAGTGGGTCCAAGGCAGCTCGACTTTTCGAATGAACATTTGGAAGCGGTACAGCCCGTTCGTCACCTTGGGCAGTTTATCCCGCTCACCTGTGTTCACCTCAGGCTCACTTCAGGCACCATCACACCTTCTTGATTATAAACAGAAACGCATACATACTAGCAAACAAGCCATTCTTCAAACAACATATCGACTTTGTTTTGGCTACCAGAAACGTAACAACCCCGGTGAACGTGATCTCAATATGGACATGTCATATTCCACTACAACATCAGATGGTCGCACATGCTTTCCTGGAGATGTGGCAGGAAATCATATTCCCAGAAACAACGTACGTAGCTTCAATGGTTGGCACCCAAGCAGCAAAAGACCCAAAGGCGCAGTTCCCAGATCCTCGACGACATCATCGCTAAACACCATAACCTATGGACCCCAGATCCCCCAACCGACCAATCTCACCTGGGAGCACAACAGCGACGACAAACCCACCCGCCCATACACGACCGCCAGCGACCTATCCTGGCGCAACGCCATCCTGGACGACGACAACTCGCAGCAATACGGCACCAACGACGACGACGTCCGCTCGGCCGAGCTGGCGTCGCTACAAGAGATTGTGGGCTGGCAGCGCGGCGAGATGGAGGCGATGAAGCGCGCCATCGAGGACATGCAGGGCCTGCTGGCCAGGCAGCGCCGAGAGGAGAGGGACCTGTCGTGGCAGCTGCACGAGCACAGGGCCGTCTCGCACGGGAGGGCCGCGCTCGTCCGCGACTGGAGGGAGCACGCCCGCGGCATCTGCGTTGCGTACCGCAGCACCATACGTCGCCAGGCGGCCGAGATCTTGCTGCTCAAGGCGGAGATTGCCAAGGGGGATGGTCAGGCCAAGCGGCGGGATTCGGCACCTCCCGACGAATATGATGGGGACAGTCATGGCAGGCTCTCCGATGCTTGAAGAAGGGGATATTGGTTGAAGGCATTTGGGATAGAGATGGCGACACACGGTGGAAGGGGGCTGGATCTCTTCCCTCGATGGGTTCTGATATTGCTTGGATGGTGATCTATTCTGGAACAAATTCACAGTTTGAGTTTTGACTTTCCGAACTTCGCCGGTATGTCTTACCTGGGTATGTTTTGCTCGTTCTTCCACCTCCCAATCTTGACAAGCAACCTACATGCCTTTCTAACCCACAAAACTTCCTAGTTTTCTTTTATTGGAAATGATCTACTCACTCAACGGGGAGAAAACAAATAGATACAGCCCCTTAACTAAGATATTATCTCGTAAAGTGGGCTGGGAAACCCCGCCAGTCTAGTGCTATTCAGGTAGCCTTTGGCACGACCTTGGATCTCCTGGGACTCCGGGAGCTCTCAAAACTCTAAGAAATGGGTTTTTAGATCTCTAGATAGTCAGAGACATAGTACACCATGACAGTTGCATGCGATCATGCATGGATTTATCTCGAGATTGGGCAGATAGATATTTTACGCCCTACGACAGTTCCCGGGAAATGAGCTCAGTTATCGATAAAAATCTCTTACAAGTTCGTCAGAAAAGGTGATGGTTGCCACGTGCGATTGTGAATATGTTATGTGGGTGATGCCTGATGCGTTGTTTTTGTGAGATGACGCAACAGTTTTGGTGTGACAAGGGACATGCGGGCTAGTGGGTAGCTAGCTAGCTACCTGGCTAACTGTAAGCTCCAAGAAAACAAGCTTTCACGTCACTGACACCATCGGCGGCCCGCCCCCGCATTGGAGCAACTCGGGTTTTGGAGAGAGCCTGGAGCAACTCATGTTCTCCATCTTGCTTTTTGTTTTGCAAAGGGGGGAGAACATACTCAAATCTACTGTTAATATTAAGATGCTGACATTACTTTCAATGTGATACTCAGAGCGATGTTATGGACTCGGACGATACGGTGAAAGCCTTAATTGACTTTCTCTACATGTGCGTGCCCCAAACGGGCAAGCTTCCGAGGAAATTGATACTCCTATTTGCTATACCAAAAGTGAGTGTGTGAGCATGAATCACCCCACTTGGTCGTAAACTCAAGCAGCTCTATGTTCACCTCGAGAAGTCATTACCCCCAGACAATTAGCGCAAACCCGTTGGTTGCTCAACGGCTAAATAGTGCACCTTTCGTCCCGGGTCTGACCCCATTGGTTAACCCCTCTAGATTTCGTCTGACAAGTCCGACCCTAGACCGATGCTGCATGCATGAGCTTGCAGCGTTTATTATGCATCAATCAGACGAGGTTCTTCCTGAGCTGACCGCTTCTGTTGGCTGGGGAGAGGGGAACACTCAGAACAAGCTCAGCTATCAATCGAGGTACCTTGAGATGTATGTAGCTCTTAATCTCGTTTTTTTTTTGTCTGACAAGGTCTAGAACAGGTAGACTAGTGCAATCGATGACGACGCTTCCCGGGATGAGCTGCCACTAGCTAGCCTCATTAGCGACGTACCACCACCATAAAGCTTCAGAAGCGCCAGGAACCTTGGCATCGACTCTCATCTACACTTTTCTTTTACAGGTAGACTACATTAAAAAAAAAACGTCCTGCAAACCACTCGCACCTCAAAGGCTTTTGCAGATTCCTCTCCAGCTCCTACCCTCCCGAGATCTGTTCCCACGCGTTTACCGACCTCGCTGCCTGCCAAAATGGTTCACCTCACATCAATCCCCTCTCAGGAGGAGGCCGATGACAAAATCGTCAGTGCCGTCAAGAAAGTTCATCTTCAGCTTGTCAATGACGATGACAAGTTTACTACGTCGGTCTACGGCTCTCGCTTCGCCATTGACGATCTGCCGAGGCACGAGATGCCAGAACATGAGATGCCCAAGGAGGTTGCCTACCGCATGATCAAGGACGAGCTCAGCTTGGACGGGAACCCGATGCTCAAGTCAGCACCTCCAAGCCAACTCCATGAGTTCCCGAGATGATTTATGTGGAGACTAATCGTTGATTTTTGAAAGTCCAGCCTAGCTTCGTTTGTGACGACCTACATGGTGCGCAGTTGACCTTGTCCTACCTACCTACCTACCTACCTACCTACCCACATACCCACCTACCCCTCTTCCCACCTCTCTGGACCCCTGCCAAGACCTCCACAGCTGACAATGCATTTCGCGACCTATAGGAAGAGGAAGCTGAGAAGCTCATGGCCGACTCTTTCTCCAAGAACTTTATAGATTACGAAGAGTACCCCCAATCCGCCGACATACAGAACAGATGTGTCGCCATGATCGGGCGCCTGTTCAACGCCCCGGTCGGAACCGGTGAGGGTGTTGGCGCTGTGGGAACTAGCTGTGTTGGAAGCTCCGAGGCCATTATGCTTGCCGTCCTAGCCATGAAGAAGCGTTGGAAGAACAAGCGCCTGGCGGAGGGCAAGCCTGTCGACAAGCCGAACCTGATCATGAGCAGCGCTGTACAGGTGTGCTGGGAGAAGGCCACTCGCTACTTTGAGGTCGAGGAGAAGCTCGTCTACTGCTCCCCGGATCGCTACGTCATCGACCCCAAGGAGACGGTAGACCTGGTAGATGAGAACACCATCGGTATTTGCGTCATCCTCGGAACGACGTACACTGGCGAATATGAGGATGTTCGCGCCGTGAATGACCTCCTAAATGAGCGCGGACTCGAGACTCCGATCCACGTCGATGCTGCCAGCGGTGGCTTCGTCGCCCCCTTTGTTGTTCCAGACCTGGAGTGGGACTTCCGCTGCGACCGCGTCGTATCCATCAACGTGTCCGGGCACAAGTATGGTCTCGTTTATCCAGGCGTGGGCTGGGTGGTCTGGCGTTCAGCTGAATTCCTGCCTCAGGAGCTCGTCTTCAATATCAACTACCTCGGCGCCGATCAGGCATCCTTCACCCTCAACTTTAGCAAGGGTGCGTCCCAGGTCATTGGGCAGTACTACCAGCTCATCCGCCTGGGCAAGCACGGCTACCGCGCCATCATGTCCAACTTGACCCGCACGGCCGATTACCTCTCCGACAGCCTCGAGGCGCTGGGTTTCGGCATCATGTCCAAGAAGTCGGGAGAAGGGCTGCCGCTCGTCGCTTTCAGGTTAACCCCAGACGAGGACAGGATCTACGACGAGTTTGCAATTGCACACCAGCTCAGAGTCAGGGGCTGGGTTGTTCCCGCGTACACGATGGCGCCGCACACTGACAACCTCAAGATGCTGCGCGTCGTAGTCAGGGAGGACTTTACACGGAATCGTTGCGATGCGTTGATCGCCGACGTGAAGCTGAGCTTGGAGCTGCTCAACCAGATGGACAAGAAGGAGCTCGAGAGGCACCAGGATGTCATCCAAAAGCATGGGACGCATAGCGGCAAGGCCTCGCACAACCATCCGAAGTTCAGGGTGAGTACATCCTTTCAAAGTTTCAACTGAATTCCTGTCAAACTAAAAACATTCACTAATCTCTCCCGGGAACCCCGGCATCACAGAAAGAGAAGCATTCGCTGCAAGGAAAGCACGGCAAGACACATGCGGTTTGCTAGGGGATCTTCTCGAAAAAGCTAGGACTCTCGATTCGATGGACGGCTTACATCTATTTGGTATTATTTCCACGGGCTGGAAGGCCAGGTCGCAGTCCCTTAGTGAATACAAAGACGACAATAAGTTTCTGTGCTACCCACCTGTGGGCTTCGCTTTACGTAGGGGCAGCCTTCCGACCGATGGCTGCAGAATGACAAGACCAGCCTTGCCGTAAATTCACCCAGGGATTCATGGAAATGTCTCGTATAATTCAAAACACAATTCGACGCAGTCAATCTCATCACACTTTTAGGACCAAGTTTTGATCAAACATATAAAAAGATTTTAATAAACGAGGCCAAAGAGAGGTATGCCCAATTCGGCCCATGTCAAGTCAACAGGACCTAGAGGGAGCACAACTTGTCCAACTACAAAAGTCTTCAGAGGGGGAATCTCTTGCTAAAAAAGGAAGAAGAATTTGAGACAGGTAAAATTAAGTAGAATAGGGTAGACAAGGGAAGTGTGTGAAAGCTAGGTAGGCGCACCACATCCCAAGTCATCATGAACTTCTTTTCCTCACTGGATATTAACTCTCTCCTCCGGCACCACAACGCCAATCAACTGCTAAGCCCTGGAAGAAGAAGAAAAAATAAAAGAAGATAACTTTTTGATGACCACCCCCCTTTCCAAGGCGACAAAAAAAAAAGGCTCATATGATGTTTGCAATGCTGATCCTTGACTGGCTCTTACTCTTTGCCGATCCAACCGATGGACTCCCCGTGACGCTGCTGCCCTCGCCCGGAGGTCCCGCAGCAGCAGAAGGTGGACTCAGTCTAGATCGCGACGCGACGGCGCCGTGCTCCACCTTGACGGGCGGTAGCACCGTTTGGTGACCCGGCGG
Source organism: Pyricularia grisea (assembly GCF_004355905.1). Lineage (NCBI taxonomy): Eukaryota > Fungi > Ascomycota > Sordariomycetes > Magnaporthales > Pyriculariaceae > Pyricularia > Pyricularia grisea. The sequence continues at coordinate 1,550,787 of NC_044973.1, read as the reverse complement.
AGGGGGCGGCGGTTGCCACGCCTGCAGCGGCGGAAGGGTCCCGCCGGAGATGGGCTGGTGGAGCACAGGGCCTGCAGGGGTGGGTGCGGCCACCTGCTGCAGCGGCTGGGGGGCCTCTCCCAGCGCCCTGATCATGGCGTCTACCCGCTCCCAGCCGCCCCAGTCCCGGCTCTCGTCCTCGGTGAGGCCGACGCGGTATTCGAGGCTGAAGAGGCTGCTTCTGCCTCCGGGGGTCGAGGCAGGGCCGGCCGCCGACCTGCCGGCGGGTCCCGAGGCTGCGGTCGCCATGGGGGAGGTCCCAGGGTGGTCGCCGCTCGGCTCCCAGACCCAGGCCACGTTGGTGTCGGCTTGCAGGTCTGCGCCCACGAGCACCAAGAGTTCTTCGTCGCGGAGGAGCAGCTCGCGGAGCTGGTTGGGGTCTGGTCGCGGAGGAGGAGGATGGGGTTGGCTGTAGGGCGAGTGGCGATGTTGCGAGACCGGCGAGGTCGTGGAGCGTATTAGATAGTCGGCATACTCGGACCGTTTCGTAGTCAGTCTGGAGAGAAACATGGCCATGTATCTCCCGCAGGGAATGGCGACGTCGCGTCGCGAGCTGATGGCCGTCAGAGCTCGGGTGCATATGATGGCCTCGTCGAGGTAGCCGGTGAAGCTGAGGAACAAGGCGCAGCGGAAGAGGTGAACCGTCAAGATGGCGCTTGCAGTGTCGTGTAGTGTGGGAGGCGTGCGTGCCACCGAGGCTGCGGTGTCGATCCCGGTGAGCGTGCACATTTCGATGGCGGCGCGTCGGGCTTCAGGAGGGGACATGGGAGAGAGGTTGTGGCGGTGGAGGAGCATCCTGGCACTGAAGAGGTATGCCAAGGGGTTTAGGTAGTGTGGGGAAAGGGCCACGTTTTGATTCGCCAGGTCGCAGGGTGCGGGAAAGGCTCTCAGGCATGAGGCGAAGTGCTGATCGAAAGTCGACAGGTTCGTCGACGTCAAGGTCGGGGCGCCGAGGGCTTTCCCCAGCGCCGGGTATGAGCGCACGACATTGATGACTGGGATGAAGGTATGTGTTAGTGGATCCTGCCCTTGAGGCACTCGAATCTCGTTGGTATGGATATGGTGGTCGTCAACTGCGGCAGGCAGAGGCACGTCGCAGTCGCTGTCATCAATCATGGTCCGCCGGCCAATCTCTACAGACATGCTCTGTTCCAAGACATAGACCGTCCACCAGACTCTTCGACGCATTTCACCCTCTAACATGGTCCAAGATCCTAAATCGGCGTGCAAGCCCATGTCTTGGGCCATCCTGACTGCGGATCCGACCCAGGTCCATGCGACAGACTTCAGGTTCATCTCGTAAAGCATCATCGCCATTAGTGCAAGAGTTCGCACGTGGTCGAGTTCATATTCGTTTGTCCATGGATCCATCACTTTCCGTGCTGCGTCGGCCAGCTCGCAAGCCAGATTTGATCGATGGGCATCGGGGGAGAAAAGACTTCCGACGGCCAAGACTGTGAAGAAACACGACAGCAGACATGGCTTTGCTGCTTGCAGTCCGCCAGGCCGGTAGAGCTCATCTACCGACTGTTGAAAGGTGGGCCAGTGAATCATAGGAAATATCGTGTGTACAGAAGCGTAGTAGGCGTTCAATATCTGATCTGCCACCTTTCGTTGGGGTAATTCGGGTCGTGGAGGGTCGAAAAATGTCGCCCGTGGAGATTGTGATGAGCGGTAATGTGCTGGCGTCTTGAAGACTCCTTTGGAGGAAGCAAGAATGGTAGGTCTCGTCCTGCCGAGCTCGGGCATTGGCGGTGGCCTCTTTTTTGGCTTTGGTATCGTTCCGATTTCGGGTATTTGGGCCTGCAACGACTGCGTCTCTCCACCTTCCGCATCCAAATCCATACCGCCGTGACCTCCATCCCGGTCTTGCAGCATCCGACGCAGAGTGCTGTTCTCGCGCCTGATCTTATCCAGCTGCTTCTCGAGATCCTGCACCTGCTTGATAGAAGACATACGCCTGTTGGTCTCCTTGGTGAACTGGCACTTTACGTTTCGGCTCGAACACTCTGAGCAGCTCGTCGTCTCGGTGGCATCGCACTTGACCTTGCGCTCACGGCAAGCGTCGCAGCTGGGATCTTTTCGTCTTTGGCGGTATGCTCTCTTCTGCGCTTGTGAGCTGGGACCCAGCGGCAGCTGGGCGTTGGACGGACCTGGCGTGCTCGCCACCGACTCGTTGGACGGCAGTGAGTCTCGTCCCATCATGGAGGATGCTGTGACCGGAGCATACGGTTGGAACGACGTCTGATGGAGTGGCGGTAACGATGGGATACCTATGGGTTGTGGAGGGGCGGCCACACTGGGCCGCGTACTTGTGTTCATCAGACCGCCGACGTAATGGAGAGATGGTTTTGGGGACGTTGCGGACGACACCGACGATGAATCGTAGGACCTTGTGGAGGGGTTAGGGGATCGAGCATATGGGTTGTGTGACGCAGCGTCCATTGTGAGGGTGCGCTATGCCAGATGCCTCGAGAGCGTCCCACAGGTACGGGAGCGGCTCCAGCGTACCCGCGAACTCGATTTGCTCCAAGCCACTTGTGTTCGATGGCATGCGATTCCGTACCTTTCTCGGTTAAATGGGTTGCCAATTGCTCATACAACGCAGAGGATACGTCAGAATGGGCTCCACCCTCGATTTCAAGGGTTTAGATGTGGTATGAAGCTGGCGGGCCAGAGTAAGTGGTTGATGTTTAAAAAACAGTGTGTGGGATCCTCTGTCGTATCAGCTCATCAGAACCATCCATAGGTGATGCTGTTTTTATGTAGGTCAAGACTCGACAAGTTGTGGTAATAATGGCAGCCCGATCTGTGAGTTGAACCAGGGACCTCGGCCCCTCACCACAGTGCTGGCCACGAGGCGGTTCGGCTAGTTGTTTAGATTCCCTGTGGACGGTGCGTTGCACAAGGTACGGTAATCTCCCCCGGTCAGGAATCCTGCCGCCCGCCTTCTCTATCCGACCAACCGCAGGAGCTCGCCGAGGGTATAGTCTCTGGGCGAATGTTGCAGCAGTTTCCCGGTCCTGGTGTGCTGGTGTCCTTGTGTTATACGGCGGCTCCTTGGTGCAACTTTCGATGCCGCCTGAGTGACGCCTCTTGAGTGACGCCTCTTTGGTTTTGGTTCGCCTAAGGTCTTTGGCGACTCCGGAGCTCGATCCTGCTGACTCCGATCGACTGTGGTATGACGGTTTATTTGCAGAGCTCGTCAGACCAGTGAGATGCCCCGCTAGATGGGCTCAAAGATCACCGCTTGTGTTTGGGCTCGGCACCATGCGATCGCAGAAGGACGAGCAAGCAGCGAGTATGCCGGCGGTGGGACGACGAGTTCTGGTCCAGACATTCCTTGGGAGTCAGTTTCGTGGAATCCAAGGCCAAATGTCGAGGCGCATTTGCCGAGACTGCGGTTTAGGTGGGCAGGTTCCAGATTTGTTGACAGCTGGGAAGTAAACACACGCAACAATAGATACAAACGTAAAATTAAAAACAAAAAGCACAGAACACTCACTTACCGTGGACAGCGCCAGCAGGTCTTCAAGAAATAATAGTTTGAGACCGCAAACCTTCAAAAAAAAAAAAAAAAAAAAAAAAAGTT
>NC_044973.1:1539474-1546785 GCF_004355905.1 Pyricularia grisea | reverse complement strand
GGGGGGGGGGTGGGAGTCGAGGTTCAGTGGAGGTTGAATGAAGTTGAGGGAAAATGTGAGGAGGAATGAGGTATGGCGTGCAATGCAAGTTAACGTATAGCAGGCAAGGGTAAGGTGTGTATGGGCGTATTTGCGGGCGCAAACGGCTAGGTCAGCCTCAAAACTGACATGCAAGCTAGCAATTAAAATAATCTGGTTACCTGTAAAAACTCATTTATCTACCTCAGGCATGTGCGAATATAAAAATTGCGGTGAAAGGGAGGGGGCGTACGGATGAGCAGTATGCTGGAACGACGACGGTGTAGGCAAGGTAAGGAAGTCATCAGAAAGTGATGCAGTAACAAAGCAAGCGTGCGTCAACTGTCGTCTGTAAGTCGTAGAATCGAGACCTGATGAACAGGCTCGGGCACAGCCGGCTGACTGGGGTCGTCTCAACACTAAGAAAGGATGGAATGGGGAAGCCAGGATTGCAGGACAAATGACAGTACTGTAGGAAAAGAAGTCGCCCAGCCTGAGCCGTTGAAAAGAAGGAGGTGGATGAAGGCCGAACAAAAAAAAAAAAAAAAAAAAAAAAAAAGGGGGGGGGGGGGGGGGTGCTGGTATACGTACTTGGTAACAGGTAAGTAGGTACCAACATTGGCCTGAATTCCGGCAGGCAGTGAGAAACAAGACTGGAACCAGCTTTGGTAGGTAAGGTATCTGCAGCAAGCACTAGACAAGAACCCAGACGTACATACAGTAGACACCGCGGCAGGATTCCAATAGCCGGGGGGGTCACCCAAGAAGTAATGCTGAGTCGGGAATATTAAATCTGGGAGTGTGCACCCCATCGTACCAAAAACGCAAGCCCTGGTAATCCTGATCCATGATGACAGGGCTGGTGGACAAGGGTTTGGACTAGGATTGGGTGTGTGGGTGATATCTAGGGTGGGCTCTCAACGAACGCACTCGGGAGACGGTCCCCACCGTGACTGGTGTTTCGAGCCAAACGATTAACTGGTTCTAATGGGTGTGCCTGAATACTGGCCACGGGACGCTAGCGGCCGACATGGGGTAATAGTAAGGGTGGCTTGTGACGGCGAGTCGGCCGGCAATGGTACGACAAAAGATTTGACCGTGGACAAAAAAAAAGAAGGAAGCGTTGACCCTCTCCAATTTATTAGGCCTAGCATGCATTCCGATGCGGCGCGAACCTATGTCCCTGACAGGCTGGCCAAGCCTAGATTTCCGATTAGGGTGACGCTTCGATCAGTCAAGAGAAGATGCTCTACCGCTAGGCTAAGGTGGACGGGCAGCCGGTGAGGCTAGACAGGTGAGTACGGAGTAGGATGGTGCGAAAAGAAGAAGAAAAACAGTCGTGTGTGACAAGCCACCCAGCCCTAAGAGGTTCGGGAGCCTGGGCTGACACGAGCTGGCACAGCAATAGCCTCAAGCGTTCGGAATAACGACGCGAGGCTGAAGATTGCCCTGATCGACAACGCATCGTCTCCTCGATCAAGGGTTAGAGTGGAAATGCATCCTAACCCACAGACAAGCAGACGAAGCCCAAAAAGGGGGCGTGTGTTTGACATTGGAGGGCACGTGAGCGCATAACATTGAGGCTACTAAAAATGAACCTCGAACGGGATCGTCACCAGTACTGTTATGCAGTACGATCAGCTCAAAGTATGTTAATATCGTGGTAGAAATCAAAATAGGAAGGGGTTGTTTTTTTTGGTTTAAATAGTAAGAGAGAAAAAAGGATCTCGCACCAATCTTATTCCACATCCGGAAGCTTGCGCCGATTACTATATTGTAGATGATAGGGTAGCATGCGTTTGTGGGATGCCGTGGACCAAAAAATAAAAAGTTGGTCGACTCGAGTCGTGGCAGACTTTGTTAATCAAGTCAGGGTTTGGTTGCCGAGTTCGGCATCTTCCTAGGTCTGGGGTGGGTTCGGTTCAGCCCAAGACGTGCAACGATAAACACACCTTGTGCAGAAGCAAATCCGACGCTACATTTGTTTAGCTGCCGATCCTATTATTGCCCATCTCAATAGCCAATCCCAAAAGACAAGATATAGTCCAGTCCACCTCAGCCCACTGTTGGTCTTAGATGAGCTCGGTGAGAATTGATCGCCCTTCAATTTCCTGCCAAGTCTGGGGCTTTGGATTCCGCTTGTCGATTTCTTACTCAATCAAGTCACCGTAGAGAATTTTTTTTTACTTCAATTTTTTTTCTTCTGGCAACCTGGGTGGTGGCGGTCGTGGGGCACGTAAACAAAAGGAGCGTTGAAAAATGCACTAATTACCGTTACTGCTAGCTTGCACCTGCCTGTTCGTTATTCAGGTGGTGGCGTAGAGAATCAACTCCCTTCCTATTTTAGACAGCCCACCAAACCTTGCCAAGGAAGGTGCGTTGCTTACCCTGCAAGATACCAACCAAATGGCTGTCAAATTATGGAAGCAATGGATCAAAATCTGTACAGATTTCACATACCGTACCTAGCAACGTACCTACCTTATGATTGGTACGTTGTCAAGCTGGTATTCACAACTTCACAGTAAGTATTAGACCGCACACTAAATCCCATATCTATGTTAACCAAATTTTGGTATGACTCCTGAAACTTCAAACGACAAAACTGCGGCAAGTATTATCTATTGGTGTGCTTTTAAAGTTGGTTCATTTTGACAGAGTCATATAAAATTGGGTTTGGTGTTTCGTTTACTTCATCAGCCACTTGGAGACCTACCCACCAGGCAACGATTGACAAAAGAGGGGGCAAAAAAAAAAAAAAAAAAAAAAGTAGTAAAAAGAAATAAAAAGAAGGAAACCAAAATGGACCCCAATTTAAAACAAGTCGGTACGTCGCCCCAAAATGCCTTGCATGTCAGTTTATCTCTACCGGTACGGTAATGTACAACCTACCCCAGGCATAATTTCCCCATAATAATCACTGAACGAACGAATGACGATGGGATGGCATCGGAAATTTGTCGCTTACCACTTTCTGCATCGGACCGGGCGCTGTGTCCGGGGTGGAGGGGACCCAGAATAGCCCACACCCAATCCCGACGGGCAAAACCATGGAGGCGATTTGTGTCCCCGATTGGGCCTTGTACCGGCATGGGGGCAGCAGATGAACCAAGACCCGTGACACCGCGGACCCTGCACATCTTTCCCTCGAAGCATCACAATTTCAACGCTTTACGCACACTTTGTTTGCCATTGTGCTTCACCAGGCGGCGGCCCAACGGCCAACGCCAAAACCTCGGGTGAGGCCGTCACCCGACACCAGACACCGGTACAATACATTAATATGTCACAAGGCACTCACTACTGATGTCCCAGGGCTGGTCTAGGGCCTAAAAGTAACGCTGTTGTGCTAGGTAAAAAAAAAAAAAAAAAAAAAAAAAAGAGCTGGCCCTACAGACGAGTATCATTGTCAAATCAAGGCAGGCTCTTTCTTGGGTCCACACATCCAGCTGCGACGCTCAACACTTAACCAGCGTGTTGCAGCATGAATAACAGCTTGTACGGTACTTTGCAGTTTTATTGCGCTCCCCTTAACAGTTTTCGGTTAGGTTATGTAGAAATCGGACTCAGTCTCACCAAGACGTTTACTTGCCCCCTGTTGATGAAGTGGCTTGCCCTTCCCCAGGCTCGGGCCAGCATGGGCCTCGTGTGGCGGCCCACCATCTAGAACCGTCTAATTTCTTTAGCGGTCCGAGTTGGCCTACGACGTACAGGGGCTGTTTGAGGAAGTGGAAAGCAGGGGTTCCAACTTTACAACCACTCAAGCTGTACAGCGAGCTTCGAAGTAATTTGATAATAGCACCAAGATCTGGGCAATCCTGACAAGCCTGAGTCTAACTTCCCATGTGGGAGACCAAGTGGAGTATCAATAGATTCGACTGCACGCAAGTACTTGTAATGCAATCCACTCCTCGTTATACTTGCGACAGGCTGCGCCCGCTTGGAAAGAATGGTGATGCTCTTGGTGGCATCACACTCCACCGCTCCCGCAAAAAAAAAGAACTATTATCACGTAGGTACTTAAACATACCATTTTGTCATTGGCGGGATAACTTGGAGGAGATTGACTTGTGACGCTAGACTAGCAGGTTTGAACACAACCCTCGAAAACACAAAACGAAGGCGAACCCAGAACAAATGAGATCCATGGGTTTGACGAGGCTTCTGCGCCTTGTTGGCCAGCCGCGTTCAATGCTCAAGCTTAGTACTGTGATCCAAGCTGCGGGTCCTCTGCCGGCTTCTGCCACGCGACTTTGACGTGTGACCTGTCATTTATGCTAGGCTGGAAAAGCGGGACACAGAGTGCCGTCAAACTCTACTAACTCGACAGCTTAAAAGCCTGAACTTGCGTTTGGAAGAAAGGGACGTGCTGAAGTTGAAGCCGATGCCATCGACGATCGAATTCTTTTTTTTTTCCTTGTGATCCCTTTCTTCATGATTCCCGATTCTTTAATGGGTTACTCGGGAGTCTAACTGACAACCACCACTGGCCACAACCAACACGGAAAGACGGCATCAATATTACATTGGTTTAGGTCGTAGATTTGCAATGCCTTCAAACCTCAAGCTGCATGTTAAACTTTCTCTCAGCCCAGGAAACAGCACAAGCGAACATGACCCCACCTATCCACCTGCCAATAATCGAAACCTAATTGACTTGCTGCGTAATTAAGGCACGCATCTACCCAAACTTCCACCCCGCGCGTCCTGTACTACCACGTATGTACACAGCCCGTCTAGGCGACGGTGGGTCTTTTTCTTTTACCGCTAAAATGCGCCACAGACGGGGAAGGTCGCACACGATATGCTTGCTACTGAGCTCAGTTACATCGCGCCGTTTCTCGAAATCTACGGGAAATCAAACTATGTTTCAAAAAAAAAAAAAAAAAAAAAAAAAAAAAAAAAGCCATCTTCAAGGCCCCAAGGAGCAAGCTGAACCGCCGTCGTAGCGACCAGCCGGGGACCGAAGGACTAAAAACCGGCCATCTTGCCGTAGAATTGCGCAAATCTGGCTAGGGACTAGTTCTAACTGTGATGCCCACCCTTCCTTCCCCCTTCTCTCCTCAGATATTTTACCCCCTTTTACGACGGCATTCGGATTGCTGGCCGAGCCCGGAGTCTGACCCGGGCGCCAAGGAAGAACGGTCAAAAGGGCGGTACTTTTTCGCTCACCTGTCTTTCAACCTTTTTTGGCTCATTTGCATTACGTGGTAGCTCATAACGGCCACCCGCATAACCTAGGTAAGGTAGTTCCGAGCAGCCTTTGCCGGCATCGACATCGACATGAAGTTCAAGGGCAGCAAGGACCATGAGTTGCACTATTCCACCTCATGTGCGTACCCCATTGATGAATAGGCCGGCATCACACCACGACGGTGGCGACATTATTACCCCAATTGGACGCGACAAGTGAAGCTCCGGCGACGCGCAGCCCCCTCGTCTATGCCGTCTCTTCGGAAGCTAGTGTCGGCTGTAGTTCCGTTGGTGCGCATGTTTCCAAACCAACGGTTCAACGGCAGGCGCATGACCCCAATACGTTGAACGATTACATTCATTCGTGCATATACCCAATCCACTTTTAGCGACTATGATTACTCTCCGACGGCATTTCATATTTAAAAACGCAACATGCCCCAATGGCCGCTTTTGGGTGGGTGATGTGAAACGACCATTCTTGCCCAAAAGAGCTCGTTTTTGTGTCGATCCCATCTCAGCTTTCTTTCGTTTGGGACAAGAGAGGGGCCGCATGGATTGCTCCGTGCCGTCTCCGGGGGCCCTCGGGGGATTTCGCAGGGTCCAAGGGTCGCTACTGTCTCGCGTTATTTATTGCCAAGTTTTCTATCTTAATTTCAGCTGCTGTAAAGTCTTGTGCAGATCTGTCTTCTTCTATTTCCGATCGTCAGTCAACTCGCACCTGCATAACGTGGATATCAATACTCAGCGCGTCCGCATAACAAAACAGGAGAGTAACGAAATGAGAGGGGGTCAAAAAAAGGAGAGTCAACGCTTCGGGTCACCAAAATGGCAGAAGAATTGAGTCGTGACCTGCGGTCGTATGTATATTCACGTATGTCTTGCCGGGCCCGGCCAAGACATGCAAAGTCCAACCTCAACGGAATTCGGCCTTTTTGACCTCATTAGAGTCCCACCACACGGAAACCTGCCACTTCCTTGTCGCAGGGTTCCACATCAGGTCAACAGTCGCCCTGTCCAATCGCCAAGTATGATCCTATTACCGTTATACTACGTACTAACTGTGTTCATCTTTCTTTTCTTATTTTTTTTTCTCCTTCTTGGACCTAGCCCCCAATTTCCCTCGTTTTGTCTCCATCGCTCCATCAGCCGAAACTTTGTTACGGATCGTCGCACATTTTGTCGATTCAATGCGCTGGAGACTTTTTTTTTTTTTAGTGATTAGCAATAGTGACGAAGTAAAAATCCACATCCCGAAAGGAAGGGGGTTTGTGGGTCCATCTCTCGGTTCTTTCCAGCCTGTTTTACACGCCCCTTCTCCCTTTCTGGAGGGATGCCGGATCCGTGGCTATGGGATTATTGTGCAAGGTTTTTGTTGTTTTCTTTTTGTGCCTGGTGCACTGTAAGACTATGTTGTGCTTGGCTTGTTGTTGTTGATGTTGTGTTGATCTTCTCTGATTGATGCCCAAACTCGTGTTCAAAAAGACCGGTTTTGCCTCGTCGCCTCCCTTCGCCCCCTATCCCCTTGTTTTGTCGCTACCCATTTTCCAAGGCAGAAAGGAGAATTTGATGAAAAGCGGGACGATGTACAGAACAACACACAGAATAACCTGGACCAGCCCTTCTTTTTTATCCTTTTTTTATTGATTTTCCTTCCTCAGCTACGGCGTAGCGGGTAACATCCGATAAAAGGCTTTTTTTTTTCCCTAAGTCTCCAATTCATGGAGACTCGTCTTTCCTGCAGGGCCGTACCCCCCAGGGCCGAGTAATACTACCACGCCTTGCAGGCCAGCTCTTAAAACTTTACAATTCTTTCTGAGGGGCCAGTCGCGACAGAGTCGGTGGGAACAAGCAAGGTGCCAAGGAGCCAAAGGACCTGGCTGAACCTCCCCCCGGGAGTGAAATGGGGAGGGGAAAGAGACTCGGTGTGACTAAGGTCTTGTACGATTTCTTCTTTTTTTCCTTTTTTTTTTTCCTTTTTTCGGGTTTTGTGGTTGTAGAATTATGTCCCAGGCGAGGATTTTTCATCGAGATGCTCCGCCGTTGCCAAACCGCGGCTGCCGCCGCCCCCAAGAGAAAAAAAAAAAAAAAAAAAAAAAA